>NW_023276849.1:25539-61788 GCF_003668045.3 Cricetulus griseus
CAACAAATAAAACCAAAACAACTAGGTGGAATAAATTGGAAATTTATCATATAGTTAACTAAAAGTGATATCAAACTGAAAGGGTTTTGATTTAACAATAGAAAGTAAGGATAAATTGATGGGCAATTTTCCTAGAGCAATGGTTGTAAACCTTCATGTTGTGGTGAAGCCTAACCATAATTTTATTCTTATTGCTACTTAATAAATGTAATTTTGGCAGTGCTATTAATTGCAATGAAACTATTTTTGGAGATAGCGGTTTACAAAGGAGTTTTAACCCATGGGTTGAAAACCATTGGTGTGATCTGTTACTTTTAATCTGTTCAATTTAACCTTTTTTGTCAGCTAATATTAAAAAGTACGTGAAATGCCTGAGTGGATAAAGGAAGTTGCTCCCATGTCTTCCTAACTTAAATTGAATCTTTAGGTCCTATGATGGGGGAAGAGCAATTTGACTCCTGAGGGTTGTCATCTGATCTTTACACACACCACACACACACACACACACACACACACACACACGTAAATATATAAATGTTTAAAAAATTAAAATTAAGGGATAAGAGTTACTTAACTATTGTATGTATAGCAAATGAGTGGATAATTTTTAATGCAGTGTCTAACTTCAGGAAAAGTACATAAATATGTAATGTTATTTTAACTTTCTTATAGCTTTTTGAACATTGATAAAACCTCTATAAACAATGTTATCAATAATAGTAAAATGAGCAGACACATACTCTTAAAAATTTAGGGTTTTGCTGCAAATTCTGCTGCCTTTGACAAGGTTAGTTGAACTATAGTTAACATGCAAATATGGTAACATACCAGTCAGGTCAAATCTTCAAGACAACTTCATTGAATGATTTCAGTTCATATATAAGAAATCTGAGGGAGACTGTGACAATGATATTTTTCAGTGAGTCATGGAGATACACATATCACAAAGTATTTTCTGTGAAAAACTATGAAAGTATCAAACACCTGGCATAGGATGGGTTAACTCATTAGTATTTTCCTGCAGTAACAGCACAACACTGTGACTCCAATGTTCACCAGTTCAGGGTCACAGATAATACTGTAACCATTATTGGTAAGGTCATTATTGCTTGAAAAACAGAAAACTTAGGAATTATTATATTCTTGCAATTCAGACTGGAATAGAAATTATCCTCGGAGATATGCTTAATTAAATTTGTGTTTGACATAATTTGCAATTCATTTTGAAACACACACAAAAGACTGGAAACACAAATACTCTATGTTTTAACAAAAAGATTAAATTTGTATGTATATACAAAATTTTTAAGCAAGACTATAAATACATAAAACACATTAAATTCCTGTTAATATACAAAATATTTAAGATAAATAATTATTTTTAAGTTATAGTAGATTCAATAATCTACCCTATTATCTCATAATTCCTATATTTCCCTAAATATAACAATCATCAATGACCTACCAAACAGTCAAAAGCCTCCTATCACCAACATTTGGGAATATGGAAGTCATGTTCTCTAGACACTCCCTGCTGTCTGTGGATGAAGGCATCATTAAAGGGTCACTGAGAAAATTTGAGATTAAGTTCAAATCCTGTGAAAATCATCATTGACTTTAGTTGAAATATATGGCCTGTCAATCTCAAACAATATCTGTATCAACTTGAAACAAATACATGTGCACTTGATTCCTATGGAAACAAAAGCAAAAGTTCTTCTCCACAGCATTTTTGATTTTCACTTGAGAAATATTTTAGACTTTTTTAAAGTTAAGGAATTTATAAAGTATATAGACTCCTTTGCTTCAACATTCCATTTGCTGTAACAAATCCATTTACATCTGGAACTATTTTACTGTATGCCTTTTAGCCATTTTCCTGCCAAAGCAAACAGCAGATTGCTAAGCTACACATAGATCTTCTGCATGCTCTCCCAGCTGTCTAACCTGGCTTCTGAGTTTGTGAGAGCAAAGTTTAAAACTCACATCCCAGTCAGAGTTAGGTCACCAAGAACTACATACATACAGCCTTCCCAGAGCTCTAGTATTCCCATGATTGTGCTGTGGCAATCATTGTAACTGAACTTATCATTGCTACTAAGTATACTGGCTGTACAAAGGCAGAAAATCATTAAGGAGAGGATTTTTCAGGTTTCTCAGGCCTTAAATGGAAATATGGCCTCATATTGTGTACTCTTTTAGCACTTTAGTTTTTTAGCTTCTGGGGAGGGCACCTCCCACATCCAAAACTGATACACAAATGCATGATATTTCTTATAAATGCCTGGGATTTACTTGACTTATTTCTAGTTAGTTTTTCTTAACTTAAATGATCCCATCTACCTTTTGCCTCTGGATTTTTACCTTTTTCCATTTATGTATACCTTACTTTCCTTCCTACTCCATGTCTTGCTGAGTGACTGGATTGCTGGCCCTTAACATCCATCTCTTCTATTTTTTGAGCCTTCCTCCTTGCTCATAGATTTATCCTTCTGTGTATACTATGTTCTTGATACCACACCCTATTTTTTCTCATAGCTCACTGTTAGATAATCACCTCTTTATCAGAACATCAGGTGTTATAGACAGCTTTACAGAGTAAAACTAATACTGCATAAAAAAGTAACTCATATTTACTTCATTAAACAAATGATCTATAGCATTAAAGAAACACATCTTAAAATAATGTTCTACATAAATATACTTTTGTAATATTGTCAAAAACATCCTTTCAGTTGCACATATATATGTGATATTTTAGAATGCCCTGAAGTATGATGATCTCCATATTGACTTCACTTTGGAAGAGTGGACATTGCTGGATACTTCTCAGAAAAATCTCTACAAAGACGTGATGCTAGAAACCTACAAGAATCTCAGTGATATAGGTAAAAGTGTATTTTCCTCCACATATTAAAATAATAGGACAACTGTTCCTTGGTTATTGGTGATCTTCTTTAATTTGATTGAGAAAGAAAAAGAATGTGGTAAATAAATGTTCTAAAATTCACTGAAGACAGTAACATAATTTTTGCACATTTTTCAATAATATGCTATCCATTTTCTTGCATAATTTTAGGATACATTTGGGAAGAACATACTATTGAAGAACAATGTGCAGGTTCTAAAAGACATGAAAGGTAATTTTCATTTACAAGCTCATAGAAATGTGTCTCTGAAGAGATTGAAATGTGTCCTGAAGTTTGAAACAGAACCAACAGTGATAATAAACAGCTTATTTATGATTATTAAATTCTCACAATGCCATGTAACTGAATTTCAGGTAGGTGAACTGCATTTCAAGACATTATTTTACAAAAAAAAGACAAGAGTGCCTTAAGAGAAATTACCAATTGCATCATTACACCATGAGAGTTATGCTATAGAAGTATATTTCCATTTATTCCATGCTATGTATATTACTAAAGGTATACACACAGTCGATGTGATGAGCATATCTCCAAACCTTCCATTAAGCAAATAATCCCTAGAAAAGTTAGTTTTCCTCATGTAGTTTGTGTTACTTTTCTAAGTTTAGTGATGGGGCAATTAGTGTCACAAGTCAAGTGGTAGTTATGCAGGGAAATCTAATTCCTCTAATACATGTCTATAAGGAACAAGTGAACCTGAACAAAATGAGGATGCCTTTTCTTTGCAAACTCTTCATTACTAGGTATATTATTAGTCAAGATAATAGCCATGTGAGCAAAGGGATAAAAATGAGACACCTCTCTTGCAGATAATTTAAAAGCCATATAGCAGTCCACATTTGAGCATAATGGTGAATTTGATTCAAGTTTATAATTAATTTGTTTGCCATCTTCATTGATAATAAACCAACAAGCTCACTCTCCAGAAAGGCCCTATGACTCTATGACTGTGTAAATATTTCTGGTTGTTCTAGTTTATTATCAAATGTTGCATGACTCAGAGTGTAGGAAAATTTAAAAATACAATAACGGTGATAAAGTTCTAAATTTTTCCAGTTTTCTTCAATATGTGAAAAATAGCCTGTAGGAAAAGGTTCTGTAAATGATAACCTAATATAAAGATTATACCTTCACATGTACCTTCAAAGATGCCAAACACCCTTAAAGACAGGCAAACATGAGTGGAAATACAGAGATTTGAATGTAAAATCTGAATCTTCTTTACAATTGAAAAAAACTGTAATATTAATTTATACAGATATCAAGATTCAAGGTTGAATTGAATATGTTAAAATATTTACATATGATAATTTTCCTTGCAGGCATGAGAGAAACAAAACTAGAGAGAAGCTTTCTGTAAATATACAATGTGTTGAAGACTTTCAATGTAACAATCATCTTCAAAGGCATATAAGAAAACATACTGGACAGAAACCATATAAATGCAGTCAGTGCTGTAAACTCTTTTCGAATCCCAGTGATTTTCGAAAACATGGAAGAAAACATACTGGAGAGAAACCCTATGCATGTACTCACTGTGGTAAAGCCTTTGCTTATACCAGTGCACTTCTTGTGCATAAAAGAACACATACTGGAGAGAAACCCTATGAATGTAAGCAGTGTGGTAAAGCCTTTGCTCAGCACCCTCATCTTCAAACACATAAAATAACACATACTGGAGAGAAACCCTATGAATGTAATCAGTGTGGCAAAGCTTTTGCACTGCACAGTCAACTTAAAAGCCATAAAAGAACACACACTGGAGAGAAACCCTATAAATGTAATCAGTGTGGTAAATCCTTTGCTCAGCACACTCATCTTCAAAGACATAAAAGAACACATACTGGAGAGAAACCCTATGAGTGTAATCAGTGTGGTAAAGCCTTTGCTTCTTCCAATGCACTTCGTGTGCATAAAAGAAAACATACTGGAGAGAAACCCTATGAATGTACTCAGTGTGGTAAAGGCTTTGCTGATTCCAGTTCCTTGTGTGTGCATAAAAGGAAACATACAGGAGAGAAACCCTATGAATGTACTCAGTGTGGTAAAGCCTTTGCTTATAACAGTGCACTTCGTGTGCATAAAAGAACACATACTGGAGAGAAACCCTATGAATGTAATCAGTGTGGTAAAGCCTTCACATGTCGTGCTCATCTTCAAAATCACAAAACAACACATACTGGAGAGAAACCTTATGAATGTAATCAGTGTGGCAAAGCTTTTGCACGGCACAGTCATCTTAAAAGCCATAAAAGAACACACACTGGAGAGAAACCCTATGAATGTAATCAGTGTGGAAAAGCCTTTTCTCAAAACAGTAATCTTCAAATGCATAAAAGAACACATACTGGAGAGAAACCGTATGAATGTAGTCAGTGTGGTAAAGCCTTTTCTCAGCACAGTAATCTTCAAATACACAAAAGAACACATACTGGAGAGAAACCCTATGAATGTACTCAGTGTGGAAAGTCGTTTACAAATCAAAGTATTCTTCAAAAACATAAAAGAACACATACTGGAGACAAAACATTTTAATGTAATTAGTATGGTAAAACTTTTGGGTGTATCACGAGTCTTGGAAATCATTACAAAAAATCATTCAGCAGTGAAAGTATAAATGCAGTCAGTTTGGTTTCATTTTACACCTTATACAAGAGTAAAACTTTGTGGACAATCAAGCTGTTAAAGCCTTTAAAGTAACAATCATTTTCAAATACCTAATAATGAGGGTTTCTCATTATCAAATATTTGGTGCCATCTTTAGCCATCACACTTCCAACCAGTTATACAAAATAATTATTTTGTAGAAGAAAATTGACAGTGTCAACAATCTGTGTGAGCATTATGATGTCCATTTTTATATTGTTGGTCCAGCACACTCATGGGAAAATGTATTTATAAACTCATGTCTTCTTATATGTAGTGTAAAAGGGCCAGCAAAGAAACACACCCTGACCCAGAAACTATATCCAATGAAAGAAACAGAATTTGTCCCTGAAACATTAGCCTAAGAAACACACTCTTCAATAAGAGCAAAATGGCTAAAAAAGAGCCAGTGAAAGAAACACACTTGGGCCCTGAAACCAAAGGCAAAGAAACAAACTCTATCCCTGACCAGCTGGGGAAAAAAATCCAACCAATACCCGAACTCAAAACCAACCAATCCCCAAGCAGGAATCCAGTGAATCTCAAAGAATTTTCAATCTCGATGATTCAAATTTTAAGAATTAACATGCAGAAAAATTCTCCCTCGAAAACCTATGACCCTAAGAAGACATATATAAACCCTATGATTGTTCAGTTGGCAGCTGGCATTTTCCGCATTCTTAGAGGCTGCCATTTTCCTGGATTCCTCGCTCCCAAATAATTCTCTTCAATGATATTCACTGAAGAACTTCTTTTGCCAAAGTGGATATAAAACTTCAAAGTGAAGTGGAGCAGAGAAGCAGAAGAAAAATGCTTTCACATGTGATGTGTCAGAATAATACATTTCTGGAGCTGTTTCCCTCATAGTTGCATGAAGCAGAAAAGTGACAATTTGGGCAACAGCTTAGAAGAAATGGGTATCATTGCTTGGAAACGCCCTAGTGGAGAGAGGGAGAGAGGCAATGGACACATCTGATGGTAAACTCTCTTAGCAGAGTGGAGCAAATCTGTATTAACAATTCTCTCCCTCTGAGAGAAGCAGGAGTGCTGCATCCTGCATGGAGAACACTCCCCACTGTGACACAAATTACTTCCTGAGTACCCTGACTTCCTTACAGTCAGGATACCTTTTTTCTCACATGTGTGTGATTCCAGGATAACTTGCCTTCACAGAGGCAAATGTCCCCTGACATTGGACAATTAGGTTACATTTTTTTCAGAGCCCTAGTTATCCAGGAAATGTTTCCTGCAAAGTTTCAGGAATAGCATGACTTCCCAACAGTCAGGATACCTTTCTCTCCAGAGCTGCAGGTATCCTGGACATCTTTCCATCATAGACGTAGGTATAGACTGACTTATGACAATTGGGAAACCTTTCCTTCCATACCTGTAACCCTTGCAAAAAGATGTTATTTTATTTTTTTGCCGATTTTTAAATTTGAATTAGAAACAAGTTTGTTTTACACAACAATCCCATTTCCCTCTTCCTCCTGTCCTCCTCTACAACCCCCACAACTAAAACCCTACCTATCACATATCCCTTCTGCTCCTCCTGGATGGTGAGGCCTTCCATAGGGTGTCATCAGAGACCATCAAATCCTTTGGGATAGGGTCTAGGCCCACCCCCATGACACTTGAACAAAGATTTTAAATGATAGTGTATCACTTTTAGATTCATGCTTTTCTTCAAGTGCATGGAATAAATAATTTAAGTCTAAAACTTAAGTATTTATATCATTTTCTCTCCTGTTGTGTACAATATATTTACTACATTATACAACATTTAGTATGTCCTTTGGTTACAGATGGTTGAAGGATCATCATGAAAGCTGCATGTCAGCTAAAGCAGCGGTCTACGAATTTGCATTCTTAATCTTTGGCATGAAGCAGAGAGTAGGAATTGATTTTGGTGATCACTGCATTTTGGGTTCTATTTTGAAATATTTGAGGTAGATGCAAAAGTGTGCTGTATATGTAGCAATCCATTCAGCGAAGATTTTGTTGTCCTTATATTCCTTTTGTGGCTTTTGTTCATTTTGTGTATTTACTTAGTGGTAGGTAATTTTCTGCTGCAATGTATAGATTGTTAACTGTATCATCTTAGTAGTTCATTTTTATTTTAAATTTAGGCAGTGTGTGATACTTTTCAAATAAGGATTTATCTGTAAGTCGTGGTTTGTTGTAACTGGTTATGTTTTTCGTATGTTTACAAATACCCTTCAGATATTCTTGCATATTATTGAGCCTGGCTTAGGTGCCAGAAATAATGAAGGATGCATTTGAACTCATGATTATCATGTGTCTGCCTCCTGAGTGCAAGTCTAAGAGTAGATAATACATTCCCTATGTGTGCTGTTTTCTCAACATAATTTAGCAAAGTTACTGTTAAACTGTTTAATAGAAGATAATATAAGAAACATTAAATTCCTCATGTGTGTATTCAAAAGAGTGTTTTCTTTTATCTGGTGGGGATATCAGTTCTGGGAATCAAAACCTGTACTTGTGGATGAACATCCAGTGTTCTAAGTGCTAAGCTTTCTTTTTTTTGGTTTGTGTATTTTGGAGCCAATCCTGACACTCCCTTTACCAGGCTGGCCTCAAACTCACAGAGATCTGCCTGCCTCTGCCTCCCGAGTGCTGGGATTAAAGGTGTGCACCACTAACGCCCAGTTAGTGACTGCAACATAAACTAACTGAGACCTGGTGCTTATGAAATTTTCCAGACACGCTTGTCCACAAAATGAGGCAAAAGTACAAAATAAATGGTCAGCAAAGAAACTGACAATAAAAGTCTTTAAGAGATGGTTGACTAACCAAAGCCACAAGAGTGAATTTGTCTCACATGTGGTGAATACGTATCGATGGGAACTGAAAAACTAACATGTGAGATGTACCTCTGCTTGATTTTATACCTCCTGTGAGGATAGAATACAAACTTGCAGGCATGATGTCTGACTTGTCTGCCTGGACTCACATGCTGCTTCCCTGATACCTACAAACATTCAGTGTAGAGCTCTAAGTGGTGGTGACTAGAGATGACATTTAGAATTTGAGGAGATCCTGAGACTTGAAGTCTAAGACTTAGACCATAAGGTATTTACAAAGAGATGTGGAGATTGGAAGAAGTTTTATGGAGGGAGCTTGGGGTTTGAAAGCACAAGGATCAAATGCCCTAGAGCTTTCTCCAGTTGTAACTGATGAAAATCTGCCATAAACTGTACTCTGTTTCCACTCAGCTGTGTTGGGCCAGCCCCCTTCACTCCTTCTACTCTTCAGTTTTTGGCAACTCATGTTGTTGTCAGTGGCAGCACCTTGCAGCCCCCCCTGGGAATGTAATGCTCCTCAGTCTCCACTGCAGCAATTCCTGGTACCTGCCTGATTCACATGAATAAGGTTATTCGAAGTGACATTTATAACACTCAGTTTGACTAACATCTAGTGAAAGAGTAGACACCATGAAATTCTAAATTTCCTGGGAATTTTATTGTAGGAAATGACTGATTGCAGCAGATGAGAATCTCTCTACTGAAGCAGTATTTATGACTTATCTGACCATCTTGCTGGAGAGACAGAAGCAGAGGATTTGGGGAGACTTTTAGAGATGGGAAAACTTAATATATGACTTAGTTATATTACTTAGTTGTGCAGATCTCTTACCTTCTATCCAAACCTGTTATGAACCAAGGATGGATCAATTACTTTATGTTATCACTGTTCCAAATAGTATCAGTCAGGAATCATCTTCCTATTTTTCTATCCAAAACTGGATTCACGTTCAATCCTGAATCCGTAATACACAAACAACAGAGATGGACTCAGGGTACTTTATTCAAATATTTGTGCATACTTCATTCACACATATTTAACAGAAATAAGAATGGAAAAACTGGGAAAAAAGCGGGAAAGTGATGCAATGTAGTTTAAATAAAATGTATTTGAATAAATGTTATGACCCGTCCAGCAGGCCAGGTTATTTGTGGGTCTCGAGGGGGTATCACCTAGGGGGTCAATGGGGGTGAGAGAGGAGGGAGACCAAGCGCATAATGAAAGACAGAGTCAGTCTGAGTCGCGTCAAGGTCTCGTTTATTGAAGGGTAAAGCTTGCTTGTATGCAGGGGCGGGGTAGGAGGGTAGGAGGAATGGAAAAAAATTTAAGAGGAAGTGAAGATAAGGTTGGCCTTGGCCCATGTCCTTGTGACTGGTCAACCACAGCCGATTATGAGAAGTAAAGGAACAACATGTTTTGAGCAACATATCTAAAAAGAACATCTTGTGGTTAGAACAGGTCAGAGCGGGTGGCTGTGCAAGATCTTCCTCGAGATTCTCTTTGGCCCTCAACAATGTTAAATAAACATGTGGTTAGAGAGTGAGTTTAGCAATTAAGAACACTGGTATTGTTGCATTGGAAAGAGGTTTTATCACTAGAAATCATGGTTCCCCTCCATCTCCTGTAACTTCAGTTCTAAAAGAACTTATTCCCTCTTCTAGCCTCTTCACATACTGCATACATCCAAAAATCAGTAAACGCATTTACATTGCCTTCCTCTGAACAGGCATGCTTATTCTGAGGGAATAGTAGCTCAGAATAGCTATTCATTTAAGAATATCATACACGGTGTGCATAAGTGTTTCTCATTTTTTTTAAAATTTGAGTTCTATGTGGTTTTATGTGTGAGAATCGTGGCACTGATATATCTTTTAAATATATCTTTTACAGCACATAGCATAGTCTATTATAATAAATTATAATTTATGATATATTTGTATTTAGATCATAAGGCATAATCTAAAAAACAGTTTTGCTTTGTAAATCTCCATCAGCCTATCTGGTTATACTTGCAATATTCTATCCCTTTATAAATTTTTCAAAGCATAACCTCAGGCCAAAGGTAAAGGAGGCTTAAGGATGACAGATGTTAGTATTCAGCTGTCTGTACTGGCCCGTCCTTGGGGTTCTGACAGGTACAGCTGGAGCCACTGAGAGGGCCACCTGTGTATTTTCTCTTGTTGCCTTTTAAAATTACCCTGCCCAAATCCCATCCTACTCTCTGTTAATCTCCCTCCCTGTGTTTGTTCCTCTCTCTCTCTCTCTCTCTCTCTCTCTCTCTCTCTCTGCCCCTCTTTCATCTCTCCTACTGCTCCTGTCCCTGAAGGCTGGTCTCTCCCTTTCCTATTTTATGATCCCTTTCCCTAATTAAAAAACCCTCTGTTTGAACCCTGTCACATTGCATCTTTCTTTTGACCACGTCTTTTCTTAAATTACAACAGCTTATGTGGAATGCAAAATCTTTGCCAGGCTGGCTCCTCTTTTAACATTAAACGCCAGTGGATACATGCTGTTGATGAAAAGATTAGTTTTTATTAACATTTAATGGTATAGAATGATTGATCCTTGAAAAGCCATATTAATTATAGAAGAGCAATGCCTGCAGCCTTGTAGAAAATGTTTCTAAGGCCGGGCATTGGTGGCACGTGCCTTTAATCCCAGCACTTAGGAGGCAGAAGCAGGCCGATCTTTCTGTGAGTTCGAAGCCAGCCTGGTTTCCAGAGAGAGAGTTCCAGGATAGGCTCCAAAGCTACACAGAGAAACCCTGTCTCAATAAACCAAAAAAATGTTTCTAAGATGAACTTATGTTCTTCTTATGTTAGATCAGGTAGCCTTCATCCCACTTCATTGCCCCCCTCCCAGGACAATTGCCTTGTCCTTATGATTAAGCCAAAAAACATCTTTCATTAAAAATTCAACTACCAGTGAGTTTTCAAATCACAAATTTGAGTTATGTACTCAACTGTCCATTTCAATAACAGAAAAATGATTTTGTGTGTGTGTCGTAACCCACCTTGTCTCAGCCTTAATCCATGAGATTAGGCCTGAGTGGGGGTGTGTGAACCTGGAAGCTCCTAGCAACCCAGTGGCGATAAAGACCAAACACAGGTATCTTGTCATCTTTAGAGAGCTCTCAGTTCCATGCTGTAGAACTAGAGTCATTTCTTTATTAGACATCTTTTCTGCTGTTTCTTAACCATTCTTCAATGACCACGAGGGAACCATTTCTCTCTTTGTTCCCTCTCTGCTCTGGTTGCTTGCGCCTAACTTCTAACCTTCTGTCCTTACAAGTTACTCACACACCTATTCTCTCCCTGCCCCAGTCAGGGGCTATTCAGATGCTTAGGCTCATAGAGATGCAAATTAGGAGGCATATTACCCTGAGGCCATGGCAAACAATAGTTGTCCTACTGGCATTAACAATACAATAGTTGGCTGGAGCTTTCTGGTGCTCCATGTTTAGTGAAACCAAAGGCTGACTCTCAAAATATTCCAATAGCAGAAATATTTTGGACCCCCACTTGTGTGAAGCATGGCTACTAGCTTCAGATCAGAATAGGAGGAATTGTTCATTGTATATGTTGTAGTGGCAAACAGGGTAGACAAAAAACTGCTTGGGTGACCATTATGAAATAGAAACTGATTGTGACAGAATAACTGATTTTCTAGTTTCCCAGCATGTATTGATATACATAATGTGAGTGAATGTGGGCCAGATTTGGGGATACAATCTTGGAAAGTTAGCTTCATCCAGTGAAAATTAAATTTCCAACAAGGATGCTCTCCTATGTAGATATATTCAACATTACTTTTCATGGTTGTATCCATCAGCCTTAGCTGTGTGTGATGTGTCACAGATCTCAGCAGTTAGCATTGCTAGTTAGCACATAGTGGCAAGATAAAATAATGTATTATTCATGCCATTTCCTCTACCATGGAATTGTTTTCTCCAGTCTTCTGGGCATTTGAGACTGGGTATCTCTGTAGCTTTGCAGGCTGTCCTGGAACTCACGCTGTGGGCCAGGTTGGCTTCAAACTCAGAGAGATCCACCTGCCTCTCACTCCTGAGTACTAGGATTAAAGTTGTGCACCAGGAACGCCTGTTTTCTCCTTCTTAAGAATATGCGTAGACTTGTGGTTTTTTAATTATATTTATATTTTAAAAACAATTATTTGCTTCACTTTCAAAATTTGATTTTCATTAAATTTATAACTGCTCTTATCTCTCATTTGTTTCTATTTCCCATTGCTTCCATGTCATTAGGAATGTATTTCCTGCTACCCAGGACTGGAAGAGAATGTACTACAATACAAATTTCCCAGAGTAGAGTCCTGTCAGTTCCTTTGTTGGAAGGACAGAGCTGTGATGACCTTTGTTGCCTTAGTCACCTGGTCCCTGCTCATCTAGTAGGGTAGTGTTCTCCTCTAATGCATCTGTAATGACCCATGAGGGTTACAATAAGCCATTTCATGATCAGTGCAGGTTAGCTGAAATGTCAGGTTTGCTTGGATTCGAATGGATCATGAGACATCCTGGTTCTGTGTGTCCATGTTCAGGTGGGCAGTGACCCTTCTCCTGTAATCATCTCTTGAGTGTGTATTCACTAGGGTTAGGGAGGTTTTGTAGGGATGGCTATGGGAGATGTCATATTTAAAACATCACTGTCTTGTGTGAACACACAGACATTGCTTTTGGTGTGCAATAGGAAGACAAATTAGAAAACTGAAGGCCTGATTTGTAGAAATTCTCCAAGTTGCATTCCCCATTCACTTTTATGTGATCAGCTTTACAGATAGTTTAGAAACTGATAGAAATGAGGGTCATCCTTCAGAAATATGTGATTAGTATTCTTTCAACTTTCCTCTCCCACCAACCACATTGTCTTAATCCATGGAAATAATATTTTGGTGGACAAATGGAATTTCTGAGCTGTAGCAGTTCCTTCACTGTTCATGGGTTGTTAGAGTATACTGAATTCTAAAATGACAGAATTTCAATGGATCCCAGAAATCTTCCCAGTATATTTTCTGTACAATTATACTTAAGAATTACCAGAATTCTCATGCTCATGTCAATTATATTCATTGTGACCTTTGTATGAAAATAACCTAAAATTTTCCTTGTCGAGAACAAGCTTGGGACATCAAAGATGACATGAATGAAGACAATAACAGTGGTTAAAGGATTATACACTTAAAAGGACTCTCCCACTCAGTGTTGTATTCATCATGAAACAGCATATAATTAAAACTTAGCCTATGTCAACCCACTATTTTCATCCACCCGCTTTTCTGTTTTAAATCATAAATGCCCTCTAATTTGTTGGAATGAAGACAGATCCCCTGCCAACTCTTCTACTCAACAGGCCCGAACAGAAAATGAATGACAGAAAGAATATAGAAGATATTGAAAATAATCACCTTCAAAGAGTTTTCCTAAGGTTAATTTAGTTGCTATGTGGAAAAGAATGACTAAATGCCAAGTTTTTTTGTAGCAAGAGTTGTTATACACATGAGAGGCAAATGTGCTATTATTACTGCATTTCCTTCAAGGCTGTTGTTATGCCCAAATTTGTTTCTGGATTTGTTGGTTTGGGTATTATCTTTCTGCCTGCTGGTTATTTATGTTGTTGTGTTTCTAAAAGAACCACATTTTGATTTACTGCCTCTTTGTAGTGA
Source organism: Cricetulus griseus (assembly GCF_003668045.3). Classification (NCBI taxonomy): domain Eukaryota; kingdom Metazoa; phylum Chordata; class Mammalia; order Rodentia; family Cricetidae; genus Cricetulus; species Cricetulus griseus. The sequence continues at coordinate 39,621 of NW_023276849.1, forward strand.
TACATTTGTTTCTATGTCATTGATTTCAGACCTCAGTTTTATTACATTCTGCTGATTACTCGTCTTATGTGTGTCTTTTTATTTATGTTCTAGGCCTTTCAAGTGTGCTGTTAATTCATTAGTATTAACTTTTCTTTGAAGCCCATAGTGTTGTGAACTTTCTTCTTAGCACAGCTCTCGTGTCCCATAATTCTAGGTATGTCATGCATCATTTTCATTGAATTCTATGAAGTCTTTAACTTTTAATTTCTTACTTGACCCAGTATAACTCAGGAGAGAGTTGCTCTGTGTTTGGGTGAAATGATAATGTATATATATATATATATATATGGAATATTTGAGTCATAACACCTGTTACTTCAATTATTTGTCTGTTAATTTTGTGGCTGGATGAACTGTCCTTTGGTGTTAGTGGGGCTCTGAAGTCTCTCATTATTTTTGTGTGGGACTCAAGGAAATATTTAAGTGTAATAATGTTTCTTTTACAAATGCTGGTGTCCTTATATTTAGGGCATAGATGTTCAGGACTGAGACATCATCTTGGTGGATTTTTCCTTTGATGAGTATGAAAAGCACTTCTTCATTTCTTTTGATTAATTTTGGAGGAGAGTCTTTTTTTAAAATATTAATACAGCAATATCTGATTGTTTCTTGGTACCATTTCTTTGGAAAATATTTTTATCTCTTTACTCTGAGGTAATATCTATCTTTGATGATGAGATTTTTTTTCCTGTACACAGTAGAATGACTTGATCATGTTTGTTTTTTTCTAATTGGTGAATGTAGTATATTAATAATGAGGAATAGTAATAGTCTGTGATTGCTAATTCTTGTTATTTTGGTGGTTGATGTACTGTTTCTGTGTGTTTCTATTGCTTGGGTTTTGGTGGTATGGGACTATGTATTGCAGATATATATATATATATATATATATATATATATATATGTAACAGGGTTTCTCTGTGTAGCTTTGGAGGCTATCCTGGCATTCTCTCTGGAGACTAGGCTGTCCTGAATCTGCCTCCCTAGTGCTGGGATTAAAGGCCTGCACAACCAACGCCCAGCATTGCCTGTGTATTTTAGGGTGTAGTTAACTTTCTGGAGTTGGAGATTTTATTATAATACCTTCTCTAGGGCTTGGTTAGTGGATAGATATTCTTTACATTTAACTTTAACTTTGTTATGAAATATCTTTTCTTCATCTCTGGTTGGTTGCAGTTTTGCTGGGCACAGTAGTCTTGGATTCTGGAAGACATCAATCCAAACCTTCATGTATTCTAGAGACTCTGTTCAGAGGACAGATGTGATCTTAGTAGGTCTGCTTTTATAATTTGCTTGCCTTTTTCCCTTGTCACTCTTAATGTCCTTGCTTTGTACTGTATGTTCAGTGTTTGATTATTATGTGCTGAGGGGTTGGTTTTTCTTTTGTAATCCAATCCAATTTGTGTTCCTTAAATGTCTTGTACTTTAAATGTATGTCCTTATTTAGGTTGGGAAATTTTTCTTCTATGGTTTCCTTTACTTACTTATATTCACCATGTCCTTTTGAGCTGAGTTTCTTCCCATTTTTCTTCTTGTATGTTTGTTAGTTGTTTGGTTTTTGAAGCCAGTGTTTCTCTTTAGTTTTGGAGGCTATCCAGGAACTCACTCTGTAGGTAAGGTTGCCCTCGAATACACAGAGAGGCAATTTCCTCTGCTTCCTTAGTCCTGGAATTAAAGGCATCCACCAACACTGCCTGACTATTCCCATTTTCTATTTCTATTGTTGTTACATTTGATAGCTGCATGTTTCCTGGATTCTTTGTGGTAGGAATTTTTCAGACTTAACACATTTTGACTGAATCAATTTTCTCTATTGTACCTTCATTGCCTGAGATTCTCCCTTGCATCGCTTGTACTCTGTTAGTCTTGCTTGAGTCTTCAGTTCCTGTTCACTTACCAAGATTTTCAATTTCCAGGATTAACTCCATCTGTGTTTTCTTTATTGGTTTTGTTTTCATTTAATGTCTTAAAATGTTCATTTGCTTTGACTTAGACTTATTATAGGAATTTATTTATTCCAATATTTTTTTCACTTTTCCTGAATTTTTTATGGTATATCTTAATGAAGTAATTATTAAAGTAATTTTCTAGTGGTTCAGTTGTGTTGTATTGTTCAGGTCTTGCTGTTGTAGAATAGCTAAGCTATAGAGATACCTTATTTCATTTTCTATTATTAATGGTGTTCATAGCCTGTCAGTTTGCCAACTGGATTTAGGGTGATAATAGTTTTAGGTGTTCATTCATGCATTTGTCTTTGTGAGATGGATGATTTTTTATTGGGTTTCTCTTTCCTCTCCTTTCTTCTGAAATAAATGACCAGGGTTTCATATTGGCCTTCTGGTTCATTAAAGTGTCCCATCTGGGTTTATTGGAAATAGGGATCCTTAGAATTGGCCAGGCCTTTGCTAATGCTGAAGACCTCTTCAAAATTTGTAGACAAGGATATAGAGCACAGAGGAGAGAGTGTACACTGAGGTCCCTACATATGATCTTGCCTCTTGGTTCTCCAGTAACAGTACAGCCTCCAGTACAGCTGCCATTGCTAGGGACCCTATATCAGGCATGTGTTCCAGTAAGGCTGAATTTTGTAGATTTAACCCCTGGATTCCTGTATCTAGACTGGCTACTGGAACATCAATCCTTCAAAATTTGTAGACCATGAAATGGAGCCAGGGTTTGAGGGTGGGGCACTGTGGGCAGGTCTGGGATATTTTGGTAGATTTAAATTTGTTTTGTGACTGGGGAACAGTATCTTCCATGGGCTTCCTAGGGCAACCTCACCTACTGTAATGAGCTGTGGGACCTAGTTTGTAGCCAAGTGAAGGATGTGTTGCCTGGTGATGCTGGGAGTTCTTTAGAGACTGTATCACCTGTGGTTCCTTGAAATTGCTTGGTGTCTGAAATAGCCAAACATTTCTACGAGTAGGAGGCTGGGATATGAGTCTCAATGGCAGGGGTGCATTCTGAAGTTGTTGTACAGGATGAAAAGGGTTTACTGGTGGGTGAGCAGTGTATTCCTTTTTGTCCTGAAAAACACTCTGGCCTCCACTACAGAGTCTGCAGTCTGGGAGAACTGGTGTATGGTCCCCGGTAGTGAGTTCATTCTGTGGATGCTGGGCAGGATTAAAGCAGTGTTATTGGGTGGTGGGCATTGTCAGTATTGTGTCATGGGGACTTCTTTGGCCTCCATTACAGATGCTACTCTGTGGGAAAACTAGTATAGAGTCCAGCGTAGTGAGTGCAACCTGATGTTGTTGCGCAGGATTTAAGGATGGTATTGTGTGGTGGGCAGTGCCTTATGTGGGCTCTGTAGATCCAATATAGGCTCTGGTAAAGTGTGCATATTCTTCCAAAGTTTTAGAACAGTGATGGAACTAGGAGTAGGGTGTGGAGTATTATTGTTGTATGTGGAGTCTGTGATATTTGGCCAAGATGAAAGGGGATTTGTGGGTGGTGGGCAATGTCCTGCCTTCATAACCAGCATCTAGTTGGCAACTTAAGATGCATACATTTTATAATACCACTCATTAGTGTAGGTAGGTGACTGGGACAACCTTAAATTTTAAAAAATATGGAGTATATGTATTATCAAATAATCCCTCTAGTGTGAAGATTCCTCATGAGGCCAGTAGAGAATTCCTGCTTCTGTGAAACTCCAGAGCTACAACTTACCAACATTAAACCATTTTTATTTAAAAATTCATTTTTATGGATACATCTCTTAACGTCTATGATACACAGTAGCCTAGATGTTGTTGAGTAAGGTATGTAAGCTCTTTTTGCAATCCTAAGAAGCCTTAAATTTAGTTACCATTCATCCACACTTGTTAGGTATTTTTTAAATACCACAAATTATCCCCAACTTCTGTGAATGCCATAGTACATGTGTCCTAGAGACCTAAGTCTCTGCAGAATCTCTTATATAGTTCACATTGGCTAAATCACTTTCAATTCTAATTCTACTAGAAACAATAAACATACCTCTTCTGGCCTAACACTATCTTTTATGATTGATAGTAGTACATGAAGCATAACCCCATCATTCAGAAGCTGAGAAGAATGTTGCCATGAATCAGTGGCATCCCTGATGTAGATAGCAAAACAACAAGAAAATCACATTAGATGTGACATATTTTGTTCTACTTTCTTCTCTGTTGATCTGATTAAATTCTTTAATCAAAAGCAATTCAGGTAGTGAACAAGTTTATTTGGTTGATATCCCTATATCACTGTCCATCATTGGGGAACCTAGGCTAGATACTCAAGCTAATACAGGTAAAACATGAGGATACATTGCTTCCTAGCTATACCTCTTGCTTTCTCACTGTCCAATGCTAAGCTTTTCCTCTCATCCAGCCGAGGCTTACTTGTTTAGAGATATGGCCAACTCAAAGGAAGAGATTTCTAACATCAATCTTAATCAACACAACCTCTCTCAGACACAGCAGTCAGATATTCTGATCTAGGTACACCATCAATTGATGTTTCCTCCCATGTCTCTAGGCTATGTCAGGTTGACAGCTTGGGAGAATTAGGAAAAAGGCCATGTATTAGAACACAATAAAATGTCTATGCGGGAGGGGCTTGGAGACAGAAAAGATATGCGGAGAATAATGTACATGTAATACATATTATCTCTCAGAAAGTTGAAACAGTCTTTATGTACATGGGATCCAGAGACTTGGATTTGTTTTAAAGAATGCCAAGTACTACCCACATGATGTCTTCCGGACATACATCTTAAACCTGGAAAACACAATCATGTTAGGAAGTGCCTCACCATTTTATCCAGTTCTTCTTCTTTGCTTGAACAACTGTAATGAGAATAATTTGATTTAATGATAAGTTCAGTTTCTTTTATTATAATTTCAACTGTGTGTGTGTGTGTGTGTGTGTGTGTGTGTGTGTGTGTGTGTGTTGAGACACGGCTTCTCTGAGGCTTTTGAGGCTGTCCTGGAACAAGGCCTTGTAGACTAGGCTCGTCTCGAACTCACAGAGATTTGCCTGCCTCTGCCTTACTTCTTATTTTGTAGGTTTATTTATTAACTATGTGTGCAGTTTTCTGCCTGAACATATTCCTGCAGGCCACAGGAGGGCAGATGATCTCATTATATGGTTGTGATCCAACATGTGATTGCTTGGAATTGAACACAGGAACTTTGGACGACCAGTCAAAGATCTTAAAATCTGAGACATCTAGCCAACCTATGTGTTCAGTTCCTTACACAACTTCTTGCTTGCCTGGTGGACCCAAGAAATGGACCGTCAGAACACATATTGATTGTCTAAAATTAATTAACTAACTAATCACTTTTATAGACAACCACTGTCATAACAGAAAATAATTTGCCTCTTTCTTGCCCAAGTCTTTCTCTGTGTGACTAAACCTGCTTTACAATTGGTCAGTGAACTCAGTTCTTATACAAGTCCCTCTTCATTTGTAAATGCATCGTAAAATCTGGAGAAGTTGGAGGATACTCATTCACTGGCCTATGTTTTCCTTCCTTCAGACCAGTCAAGGGCCAGATAAGGAAGGAGTGACAGGATTGTCTTTCCATCAATGAGTAGCAGAGACAGGATTAAGTGTTTAAAGAAATTCCAAATTGCATAGTCAACACAAGCCTGAGATATAGAAGACAATGACTAAACCAATGATTCTCATCCTTCCTAACATTATGACACTTTAATACCGTGATGGGATGACTCCAAACTCTAAAACCATTTTCACTGCTATGTTATAAGTATATTTTTGTTCTTTTGTGAATTTTAACATAAATATTTGTGTTTTCTGATGGTCTGAGGCCAGTCATGTGATAGGGTCAATGATTTGATTTCCCCCAAAGGAAGCTCAGATACACAAATTGAGAATAACTGCTCTAAACTGATATAAATAAATAGCACTTGAGAAAAAAATGAACGAAATTCTTAATCCCAGGAATATTGAAAAATAGAAAGAAAAAGCAGTAATGCATTTAAAGATAATGAATTTTAAAATTATACCAACAATTGATGTGTTAGATTGCTAAATATATGTGCAAAACCACGTAGATATAATGACTTTGAAATGGATTAGGCACCTCCCTGATAGAGAGAATGCCAGTAACGAGACACTGTATAACTTTTTCCTGGGTAAACTATTAGTCACTGAGTACTGTTTTGCAAACCTCAGAGCTGACTCATCTGTGTTAACCAGGATGGCACACATCCGATTAAGAGAGTTCTCTAATTAGAAATTGAATACTTAGTAGTTCAAGCAATCCTCCATAAAAAGTAAACCTGTCAATGTTGTCTTTTTTCATTCCCTTGGAAAGAATTAATGCATTTAGGAAAACTGTGATAGAGATAGTCATTCACCATACCCCATCAGTCTTTCTCCAAAATGCAGCCCCCTGCATCTCACTGCTTCCTACTTCAGACTGTGATCTTGCTACCATCTCATTTGTTTCCCCTTGTGTACACAGTGTACTGTTTCCTCCTCTTCTGGTCTGAAGGGAAAAAAAAACATGCTTCAAACATATTTCCGTTCCCTGTTCTGTAATGGACAATCCACTATGTGACTCAAACTAGTCATTTTAAGACACTGTTGGGCTACAAATTCTATCCAATATTTAGGGCAATTAATCAGGATAACAAGAGCAATGCTTTGTGGGGCAACAGACAGGGTTCAAGTCCACTCAATCAATATAGGAGAACTTCTCACAAACTGCTTTGGAAATGACTGGAGATGCAGCAATTCTGGAATCAATAGACCTTAATGGGATACCAGGAATTAATGTTAATTTTGACCCTGTAATGGTCCTTTAACAGCGTTTAGAGCCCTTGTGTTTAATGCAGGGAAAGGCATCTCTGCTGGTTTAAATCAAGGTTGTCTCCTTTGTTATCTGAATATAGCTGGACAAACCCGAGGATCAAACATTTACTTCTAATCCTACTGAATTCTAACAGTCATGGATAGCATACTACTTGACATAGGACTATTTAGAATACAGTCCTCCATTAACAAAATTCTGTTTTGTGTCTTAATGTCTCTTAAGAACTGGTGAATCTCTTTACTATAAATTCTAAAGCCATCACATGTACACTTCCATATCACAGATGAGCAGTGGAGTGCTCCTCTTCACAGCAAATAATGTTTACAAGTTCCACAGAATTAAGTCCAAGTGTATTCAAAACACAGATAGTAGAATTTCAAAGTCCAGAAGTTCTGGAAGGCACCAAAGGGACCAGGTCTCTTGGAGTTTGGCAAATCTGTGTTTTATAGTGATGTTACAAGCACTAAGGGTGCCTGCATTTAAGTGATGTCAACAAGGATATTTCAAGGCATAGTTGCAATCCAAATGCTCTGCACAGGTGCAGTGAACACAGTGAACATATTCATATTCTGCCAGCTGGCCCACAGAATTACAAATACCATGCATGACCCTTAGAATCTCACAGAAATAAGCTGGAGCATACAGAACCATTAGGACTATGCAGGATAATGAAGATAAGGCATGAACATGGCAAACTCTGCACCTGTCCACTTACTCCTCCTCAGGCATGGGAGGACCCTCCACACTGGCTCCTGTGGCTTGACTGTGCACTTCTGCCATTATTAGAATCGTATGCCCAAGCTCACCATGTCATTTTTTTCCAGCAAATCTATGCTCAGCTCACTGAAGAAGTACACACAGCACAACACACAAGACAACCAGAACAGTTTCCACCAAGCCTGGAGATGGTGGCAGGAAGACCAATCACAGCATCGTATTGGCAAATACCCAGGAGAGTCTGATGGCCTCATGAAGCCTGAGTGACAGGAGCTTTTCCCATAAGCTTATATTGTTCTTTAAGATGCAATACAATGGTTCATGATCCTGCCTTCAAACCCAGTCAAAGACCTTTTCTACATCAGCAGAGATAAAATACCAATAATACGTGCATCTGGCTGAAACAACAGACCCTGCTGTCTTTGTGATCTCCATGGAAACGTGTTATTCTTTGTTCTGAACAGAAAGTAGCTATCAAACTTTTACATCCTTCTTCTCTATGTGCAGTGGAGTGAATTTCTTTCACACAGGTGAAAGAGTAACCAAAATATTAAGGACTAAAGAGAAATTTCAGAAAACAAGAGGAGAGTTTTATTATGTGGCTTCACACTTAGGTTAGGTAAATTGAATTTACTTTTTATCTAGTTGTAGTAGGGACTTCAACCAGGAAAGAAAATAAGGAACTAGATAACAACCAAGTTAAAGGGACTTTCTCCCATCAGAAAGGTGGAAGATTGCTCCATTGCTTCAGGAGTTATATTTCTGAAATTCTGAGCAAACTGTTGACAAACGAATAATAATACAGTGTAGTCCTCATGGGCAGTTGAAAAGTTAGTGAATAATAGATCAAGGAAAATGTGTTTAGAAGCACTATTGTTAGACAGCACAACTTTCTCATTGGGGAGTTGAAAAAAATAAAAACCACAACTCAAGTTTCTCAACAGGACTGGTAGAATGAATAACTACACATATGTGGAAATGTGCTAGGGCAAACAGGAAAAGAGAGTCTTCCTTTTTCAATATCCTTTGTAAATGTAGGCTGCCCCCAGATTAAAAACAGATCTTAATTTTTGTTTGATTTTTTTCTGTACTTTCAAGAAAGGTGTTTTCTGTGTAGGCATGGAACTAATTTGTTGACCACACAGGGCTGAAACTCAGAAAAATCCAAATTCTTCTGTCTCCTGAGTGCTGGGTTTAGAGGTGTGCAGCAGCCATCAAGTAACTGAAGGTGGCTATCAGCTCAATTGATCCAAGTTAAATTAGTCTTTAATTTCAAATTCTATTCTAAAGTCCCACACAGGTATACCCAACCATTCTTTGAGTTTTATTTATACCATGAGGTAGTCAATTTGCCTACCAAGAATAGCAATCAGAAAAGCCTAGTCAGAAGAATTGAGCAAGATTTATTTCCTGAAGGATGGAAGGGGTATCTGGGCATTATTTCTAAAACAACACATTTGCTAAGCCAAAAAAATGTGGATTTTACTTAGGGAGTGTAGATACATCAGTGTGGTATTCTCCCTATTCCTAAGCAGACTCAGATAACAAATCCATTTCTAAATATGATTAGATTGTACAATAAGAGATATTTAGGGACATTTTTACTACAAAGTCATTCAGAAGAAACTCCAAACTCCAAAAAGTTGTGTTTTGACCTCCTCACATGGTCTGCTTATCCTTATGCCAAGAAACATAGAAATATAAACACAGAACATCACACACACACACACACACACACACACACACACACACACACACACAGGAGATAGGTAGAAGTAATAAAGATTTTACAAATATAAATAACACAAAATATCTGCTCATCATTCAAAACTGGTCTCACTTATCAGAAACACAGGAAAATTCTTATTCTCAGAGAAGGGATATTAGAAGTCTTAGGACACTATTAGGATTCTTTCTTGTGATTTGTTTTTGGGGGGTGGGTTGGGACTGTTATGAAGCCATGTTTGGGCTACCATGACCACAGCTTGTGAGAGATTCTATTAAATCTACTTTATAGATACATGGAGAGATGTTCTCTACCAACCTGTTCATGTAGAGAACCTTAAATAATGCAGCTGTGTTTTTGCACCTGCCCTTAAATGAAGATGTGATGTCTAACAATGGAGTTCATTAACATATTCTTCCTAGCTCCATTGTCCTCTAAGTATTCAAATTTGCTTGAACACTACTCTTTTTTATTATTTGTCATTTGCCTAGAATTTGCACTTAATTTCAGGAAAAAACTGAAAGCAATGGAGCCATCTTCCAGCCTTCTTAGGGGGGAAGTCCTATGTTTTATTTGGGATCTGGTTCATTCTTTTCTTTCCTGGTTGTGTGAAGTCCCTATAACAACCAGAAAGAATCTTCAGTTCATCTGAACTCAGTGTGAAACCTCAGGACAAACATCTCCTTTCTGTCCTTAATTTTCTCTTTATTTTGAACATTCTGGGTGTTCTTCCTCTTGTGGGACAGGGAGTCACTCTACTCACCGACTGTGGTGGTTTGTACAAGCTAGCTAGTCATTTTATTTTTTTGGTGGAAACTTCATTATAACCAATGGCTTCCATATACCCAAAGAGTCTTGAATGTTATGGTAGAGATTCTACCCCATCTTCCTCCAAAACCTGCATAATGTCAGAAAGCAAATTAATGACAAATATTGATGCTTCCCACATAGATATTCATGACCACTCCCACAGTGTACTTAAACAGTCCCCCTTAGATAAGACACAAGTTTTTTGTCTCCCTTTCCCATATCCTCTATGGCATACTGAAAGGCCATCCAGGAGTGTTTTATCCATTCAATATGAGATTTTTCTCTGTTTTCTTCCTTTTAAAAGAATTTATTTCTTGTAATGTTGCTCTGTTTTGATTGTGTGTCTTTTGTTCAGTTATGAGAACAGATTTTATAGGATAGTAGATTATTGGCTAGCTTAGTGGATGGAATAGTAAAGAGTTAAATGTAAAACACCAGGGAACATACATTCAAAGCTAGATAAGTTTGTTCTAAATGTCTAATCCATTAAACACAATCTCCTCAAAATACACAAAGAGTGTAGTAAATGACAAACAGGGTTTCTTCATTCAAATAAATAGACAGATGGAATAACCTAGCAGCTAGCTGAAGTACAAAAAAGAAATCCCAATTAGAAAACCCAGGTTTATGATAAAGTACTTGCATTTAAATGTTATCCTTATTGTTGGAAGTTGACACAAGATCCTAAATTCTTCCCCAACTTAGAAAGCACAAAGGAATTTTGGGGAGGAGACTCACTTTATGATCTTGCTTTCAAATTGCTTAGCACTTCTCCATTTGTGGATACACTTGAGGCAGTAGGTGTGGTTGCAGTTGGGCAGGATCCCAAAATGGGGCTCACTGGGGTTGGTTTTCTCATAGATCACCTCCATGCAGATCCCACATACCAAGTCCTTGTTGTACTGCACATCTAAAGAAAGCTCCATGTCCTTATCATGGGCCTCAATGCAAGAGTTTATGTGTTGTGACCTCCGAGTAGTATCATTTGGGGGATGGTCCTGTAAGCCACAGATGTCAAGGGAGTCCTTGGAGATACACACAGTTTTCCCCATAGTGACACTCTCTGACTGCAGCATGGGGACAGGGCTGCTGCTGTGTCTCCACTGCAGCTGGCTCCTTCTCTGACTTTTCCGTGGTCACTGGGCCCTGCAGGGTACTTTAGCAGTGGCTTGATGTGTTCTTATCTGCAACAGTCTCCATAAACCCCAAACCCTCTTTGAAAATCCTTGCACACTACACGATATGGACTGTTTTAGAGTTCATGGGAATATGGACAGTTATCTCCTTCCTTACAAACCCTATGCATAAAATATCTGCAGGTGACTTGTTTCTTCCAGCCACTGCTACTGCTGCTGCTGCTCACTCCCCCTCCAACCATCCCAGTAGCCAGGGCAGCAACTGTGGAGATCCAGTGAGGGAGGCCACTGTTGCCATCACTTCTCCTGATCCTGATGTTGTGTCTGTTGTTCCAGGAGGCAAAGCCTCCACCATTACTGTTTATCCCACACAGCAATGACACCTGAACTTCAAGGATCACACAGTTGTGGTCTGGCTGAGACTGAGAAGACAGAGGGGGGAGGGAAAGCGAGGATGAGAGCCTCATCTTTCACGTGAGCTTTTTCTCATTCATCTTGATTTGGTCTGACTTGCATTGCTGCATGTCCTGATAGGCTTATTGGGGTGCAGAAACTTTTCAATTATACCCAGGAGGACAAGGGGTAGTTGCTGTGGAGACCAGGAAGATAGCAGGGTCTGCAGTGTGAGCCAAGGCCCAGTGCTATTGAAATGCATATCTTTGCAGATCTAGAAAAGATTCTTTTCTTGTGTGGGAGGCATGGTCAGTAACCACAATACTGTGGCTTTAAACACACTCCAACCCCAGGGGAGGTGCTCTTGTCACTCAAGCCTCACTATCCAATCAGGCCCTCATGTGACCTGCCAGTCAGAAGAGATGCAGAGATCTTCCTATCACCAGGCTTCAGGGTTGACTTTGAAGAGGAAACAGCAGTTTTGTGTGCTATGGTGCAGTTGATGCTGCCGGGAACTGAGCTGAGAGCTTCAGTGTTCTGGGAAACCACAACATTGTAAACTAGAGGATGCTGTTGGCAGATGGGGAGGAGCAGTTGGTGACGTGTGGAAGACAGTTTGATGGGTCCTCCCTGTATCTGGGGGGAGAGTCTGGCCATATTCCCTGTCTTGTAGAGTCCCATGTGGTCCATGTAAATTCTATTGAGAGACCCTATGGAAAGGTCTCTCAATAACTTTGCTCTGTGGATTTAATTTGATCAAAGCATTGGTATCGGGGAGTTGGGTGTAGGATCATGTTTCCAGTAACCTTCAACATTCTTGATGGATATATGGAAAGCAGCTAACCTAACTCAGAGAGGCCTAGTTTTTCTAGTGCCTCGTTGACATTCAACACTCTGCATTTAACATTCACATGTAATATACATCTATCATTAATTGTGTGGAGGTTGTCCAGAGGCATCTCATATGTTGGGTAGAAGTCCCCCATTATGCAATAATGTACGAGAATAGTATGATAATAAAAAGCAGTTACTAGTGTTTAGGATATAGTCTGTCTCCCAAAATAGAATTGAACTGAGAGAGGACTGTCTCTGAAACACCCCAAAGAGAAGTGTATGCTAACCAGCCTTGTTTGGATGCTGGGGTACAAATTTATCACTAGGATTGTCCAGGCATTTGGCCACAAACCATTACAAAGAAGCCCTTCCTGATTTAAAACAAACCATTAGGCCACTGCCATATCAAAGAACAGGCCTCTGACAAGCTGATCAAGGAGGCATTACAGTTGCACAACAAAACTTAAATGCTAGTGTCATAAAATCTTTTTTTTTAATCTTGAGAAAAAATTGTTTAGGCAGTTGGGCAATATGAGAGCAAGTGACAATTATTTGAATTAAAACACAGTTGTGTTAAGAACTTACCTCTTTATGTAAACCTCTCATTTGAGCCCTCAGGCAGGGAGGACTTAGTAACAGCCTGGGACTTGGGCTAGGATGCTTTCCTGAGGGCCTTATGTACTGACAATGACATGGAGCTCCTTCTCTAAAACCTGCAATATGTTTGGGAGATCTGGGTTTTGGGTCTTTTGGAAGGGTTGATGGACATCCTGAGTTTCCCAACTCTTCTTACCATATGGTGCTATTGCTGTCTGTTCTAAGGCCACTGTGTCTTTAGTCAATAATATTCTTGAGAAAATGTTTCCCTTGTGTGGCATTGTTTGACTCTTCTCATCCTTAATTTTTCCAATTATATAACTTCATATAATCCTCCCCTTTCCTTCCATCCTTCCACACTATTTAAGCATTGTACAAGATGTTATTCTGTTCAAGATGGTTAGTTATTTTGGGACATATCCTCTGCAATACCATCCCAACCTAGCATTTATCTTTTTCTACCTTTTACTTGTCCTATTTTTCATATCCCCTATGACCTTCACCTCAGGAATCTGACTCTAAAGAATTATCTGTTGTTTCAGGTCAATGGTGTATTTAAGAAATTATTTTAGGAATGACTGTGCTGTGTGATTGTATTTTCTTAACTGCTAGAATCCACTTTGAAGGACTGGTATTTTCTGTTTTATGGTGTTCATCTTTAGAGAAAATGTATAAGAAATCTTTAATGCGCTGTAATATAAGACTCTAGTCTCTGGAACACATATCCATAAAATCTGTTTCAACTTTTCAAAATAATTTTTGAGATTATAATTGCATCATATTCACATTGTCTTTCTGCCTCCAAGCGCCATCAAAACTACATTGTGTTCTAATCAGTGTCCTGTTTTTCTTTAACTAATGTACACAGTAACACCAGTTAGTGTGTGAAGGTGACCTGTGTTTGGTTGCACAAATTCCCAGCTCCGAGACAATGGGTTTGCTGCAATTGTCATTGATAATGATAATGTGTAATGGATAATGAACACAAATGACCCTGTGTCTTAGATGAGGAACAGGAGGTGCTATACAAGAGAGGAGGAATGTCTACTAAAATACAAACTTTCTAGACTTGGGCTCCGTCTACTGTGCTAGAAGGTCAGAGCTGGAAGGACTGTTCTGTCTGAGACATTTGATCTCTGATCACCAAATAGGGAAGGTGCTAATATGAGTCCTAGCTGGGAACCCCTAGCAAATGTGGGGTTCTGGTGGGAGGTTTGCAGTCAGGATAACAGGATAACTGGTGGCAGGTATTTTGTAGGTTCTTACCATGGTTTTCTTCTGCCTTTTCTGAAATGAGTTGTCAGAAAGACCACAAGTTAGACCATGGTAAGTATGTGGTGTTCACAGAAGGTCTGTTGAGCTAACATTTCATTTATTTAGTTAGTTAGTTATTGACTGCTGGTTTTTCAAGAAAAGAATTCTCTGTGTAACATTCGTGGCTATACTGGGATTCCCCATGTAGACCAGTCTGTTATGAACTCACAGAAATCTTATTGCCTCTGCTTCCCAAGTGCTGTTATTAAAGGAATGTACCACCACCGCCCAGTGAGCTTTCAATTCTGTTGGGACTTGAATGGAACATGAGCCAGAGTGTAATTCTGTTGATACATGTGTTGACCTAGGCAATGGCCTTTGTACTCTGTGCTTCTCAGTATGGATTTACTGGGTAATGGGAGACTCTGCCACCCTGTCATGGGGGGATATAATTCTTGCAGTATCACTTTCCAGTGTTCATATGAGGGAAGTGCTTTTGGTTCCATGGCAAAACAGTTTAGAAAACTAAAGGTATGGTTTCTAGAAATTCTGAATATTGCATTTCATTTTCATATTGAGAAATGGAAGATGTAGGAGTCACTGGTGGCTGCTCAACTGCTTCTCTGATCTTTCAGGTTCTTACCCCCATATCTGACTTCTGAATTTTCTTAATAAAGATTACTTATGCCAGGTGGTGTTGGTTCAATCCTTTAATATAAACACCCAGGAAGCAGTGGTAGGCAGATCTTTGTAACTTTGAGACCAGTCTGGTGTACAAGAGCTCTTTGCAAGAGAGCCTCCAAAGACTCAAAGAAACCCTGCCTCAAAAACTAAAACAAAAAATACATTACTTACATTAACACTTTATGAGGTTCCTTGAAATATATGCTCAGTAAACTAAAAGGGTAATTAAGCGTTCCAGAGATATATTAAATCATAGATTATTAAATTTATATTTTTCAAATGCTACTGAAATGGAAACAACAGAATTGGGAGATATTAGATAAAAAAGAAACTGCTAAATTAAATCAATCAATACTTTAGAGATACTTTGAGCTCAGAATAAAAACCAAGATAAATGTTGCATCAGGGAAGACATTTTCCTTTTGTTTCCACTGGGGGAGTTGGGGGGGACCCAGTACCATTGAAAATGTGAAAGATTATATTGAAACAAAGATTTCTTAAAACACAAAGTTGTTCATCAAACAGAAGTGACAATCAATCTAAACTAATTTCATGAGACTAACAGATGTCTTTCATTGGTTTAAATATAATTTGCAAAAACTAGAAATCTGCAAAGGTATGTTGAGGCAGGTTTTGTTTTGTTTTTCAAAAATATAATATTCTCCAATGAAGGAATGTAATGATCACTGGTGTTCTGGGGTTCTAGGACTGTGTCTGCTAGTCAAGAGTATGTGTGTCACTGGGTTCTCCTTTTTTCGGGACAGTTTTGGGTATATTAGTTGTACTGACTAAGCTATTTTTACATGTCTAAAAGAAATTTATTTACTATGCTCATTAAAATCAGGGTTCTGATTCACATATATGTTTGACCCTTAATACCAAAATATTAGTAGAATGCCCTGGATATAATGATTCTCTGGCTCCTCATTTGGAACATGAAAAAAGAGGAAAAATAAAAGTTTAACATGTGCAAGTCATTGGAAGCAATGTTGTTAAAACAGACATCTCAAAACATATAACTGGTGTTAAAGAAGTTCTTCATTAGGCTGTGTGTCCAATTCGAGGATAATCAACAATGTGTTGATTATTCCCAAATTGTGTGAAGAAAGCTGAGTTCTTCATGTAATTAATCATAGGGCCTTTGTTGTGCCCCAGAAATGATTTCACAGTCTAATAAATTCTGGTGTGAAAACAAATTTAAAATTTAGTCTTTCTTAGTAGGATGGCTTCATTGCTTACTCAAAAAATTGATCACCACGCTGGTTGATTGCAGTTTAATTATCGTGTGAATATTATTACTCAAACGGCACACCCGGGAATTATATCATTCTTCCTTGAGAACCTTAATGCATAGTACTTGTGCTAGTCTGAATGTAATTGCCCCCCAGAAGCTCATAGGGAATGGCAATCTTATGAGGTAGTTTGCTGTAATAGGTATGAAATTGTGAAGCAAGAATGTCACTGAGGGGGGTCTATACTGAGATCTCATATATGTCCACGCCATGAACAATGTCCCAGACCACTTCCCATTGCCAGTGGTCAAGATGTGTAATTCCCAGCTCCTTCTATACCACCATCTCTGCCTGCATTCTACCATGTTGCATCATGAAGATACTTAATAAAACTCTAAAAATGTAAGCCACCCAATTAAATGATTTTCCTTTAAAAAATTAGCCATAGCCAGAGGGTAGTATTTCATGACTTTAATCGAAGCACCCAGGATGCAGAGGCAGGTGGATTTCTGTGAGTTTGAGACCATTCTGGTCTGTAAGAGCTAGTTCCAGGACAGCCTCCCATGCCACTGGGAACCTGTTATATTTTTGAGAAGCCTGTTTTAAAGAGTAAAATAAAATATTAGCCATGTACATGGTGTCTCTTCACAGCTATAAAAAAAAAAAACAAACTTGTTCAGTACATGATACATTACACTTTAGAGAGGAAATTTGAGAAACCCTGACAAATTTCCATTATACAAGATCATATTATACATAGGCTTGTGAACTTGCTGCTCCTCATATGTTATTAGTAGAAAGCCTAGTATTCAATTATAGGCATTCTTTATTTCATATATTATACAATAACAGCTATTTAACTCATTAACCCCCACCACCACCCCCAAAGCCCAGAGCCCATCCACTTGCTTGCATTGGGCTCCCTCCCTCCATCCCTGCTGGCTGGCTCCAGTGCCTTCCCGCCACGCTGCTCTGCCGCACCCGATCCATCCATTCATCCATTTATTAATTATTTATTCATTTTCCGTTCGATTTTTCATTTTTGGACTCCAGGGTGGGAGCGAGCATGCAGGTGCTGGCGAGTCTAGAAGGAAAACCCCCTCCCCCATCACCACGCTTGCCCCACTGCTACGCAGCTCCACTTCAAACTGATCATGACTTTGACTGCTGCACTGGCTGCTGCTGCATTCAATCCACTCCTTAGCTCAGCTCTCAGTCACTGATTCACTGATTCACTACCGCATTCACTAGCAAAGCCAGCCTGGGGAGCCAGTGGTTCCTTGAGTTTTCCTGCTCCCTGCAGAGAACATTCTCAGGACTACATTTCCCAGTGTGCCCTGCACTCCCGACCCACCACTCTTCTGCCTGCCCGCTTCTGGGCTTCCTTCCCGGGATGGTACAATCCTTAGGACACTGGTAGGTCTCTTACTTGTGATTTATTTACAGGGGGGGAAGACAGGGCAGGGAGGGGAGCAATGTCAGGGGAGAGAGGGCAAGAGAGGGAGGGTGTTAGTGTAATGAAGAAAGGGACGCTGTGGAGCTCTGTGGAGTTCCATCCCTGTGCCGCATCTACCAGGTGAGATTTTTCTAATTCATTTTGATTTGGTCTGATTTAAAATGCTGCGTCATCAGAGAGGCTCTTTGGTGTGTAGTAACTTGTGAATTATATCCTGGAAGACAAAGGGAAGTTCATATGGAGACCAGGAAGATATCAGGGTCTGCAATCTGAGCCTGAGGCGAGTGCTATTGAAATGAATATTGTTGCAGATCTACAGAAAGGTTTGTTTCTTGTGTGGGAGGCATGGCCAGGAACCACAATACTGTGTCTTTAAGCACACTCTAACCCTGTGGGAGGTGCTCTTGTCACTCAAGCCTCACTATCCAATTATTCCCTCCAGGAGACCTGCCAGTCACAAGAGGTGCCAGGCTCTTGCTGTCACCAGGCTTGACTTTGAAGAGGAGACAGCAGTTTTGTTTGCTGTGGTGCAGTTGCTGCTGCAGGGAGCTGAGCTGAGAGCTTCAGTGATCTGGGAAACAACAAAATGGTGAGCTAAGGAATGCTGCCTGCCGATGTGGAGTAGAAGACAGTGAGGTGTGGTAGACTGTGTGGTGAGTCCTCCCTGTATCTGCGGGGAGAGTGAGGCCAGATTCCCTGTCTTGGGAAATCCCATTTGGCCCAAGTAAATAGTTCCACCTAGGAGGAGGTCTCACACTAACTTTCCTCTGAGGACTTAATTTGATCAGATTTTTGTGATCAGGGAGCTGGGTATAGGAGCAGGTTTCTAGTCAACTTAAACATTCTTTTTTTCTGTTTGGATTTTTGGAGACAGGGTTTCTATGTGTAGCTTTGGAGTCTATCCTGGCACTCACTCTATTGACCAGCCTGGCCTTGAACTCACAGAGATTCACCTGTCTCTGCCTCCCAAATGCTGGGATTAATGTTTGCCACCAATGCCCAGCACAACTTCAGCATGAATATATGGAAAGCAGCTTGCCTAACTCAGTTTTCCAGTATTTTCTTGATATTGAACACTCTACATTTAACATTTACATGTAATCTCTATTCATAGTTAATTTTGTACAGGTTGTCCAGAGGCATCTCATGTGTTGGATAGCAGTCCCCTGTTACACCATAATGTCAAAGAGTAGATTTGTTGATATAAAGGATTTACCAATGCTTAGGAAATAGAATGTATCCCAAAATAGAATTGAGCTTTGGGAGGACTGCCTCTGAAACACCCAAAGATAAGTATATTCTAACCAGCCTTGTTTGGAAGCCAGGTTACACATTTGTTCATAAGCATTATCCAGACATTTGGCTCCAAACCAATACAAAGAATCTACCCCTGATTTACCACAAACCACCAGGGCCATCCCATATCAAAGAATAGCCCTCTAACAAGCTGGACAAGGAGGCATTACAGGGTCACAAAAAACTTAAATCTTGGTGTCATAAAATTCTAGTTTTTTTTTTCTTGAGAATAAACATAATTATTTCAGGTGGGCAATATGACACTAGGTAATAATTATTTGTAAATAAAACACAGTTGTGTTGATAACTCACCTCATCAAGCAAGGCTTTCATGTCAGCCCTCAGGCAGGGAGGACTTAGTAACAGTCTGGGGTCTAGGGTTTGGGAGCTTTCATTGAGGCATGATGTATTGACAATAAAACTGAACTGTTCCTCTAAAATCTGCAATACGTTTGGGAGAGCTGGCAATGATCTGGGCCCATGAAATTTTTGAAGGGTTGCTTCAAATCCTGAGAATCAAACACTTTCCACCATATTGGGAGCTATTACCTGTCCTAAGGCCCCTGTGTCTTAAGTCATTAATGGACTTGAAATATTCTGTTTACCTTGTGTGGCATTGCTTGACTAGTCTCCTCTGAATTTCTCCCGATATATGTTAGTTTTTGATAAATTCATATTGTTCTTCCCTCCTCCAACCCCATATATGTAGCATACAGTATGCTATTCTTCTCAATAAGCTTAGTCTGGGGCATATCCCCTACAATACCTAACATTTATGTTTTCTACCTTCTACTTGTCTATCTTTCATGTCCCCTATGACCTCAGGACCCTATTCTTTCAAGATAATTATGTACTTAAGAATTTATTTAAGGAAAGTCCTGGTTGTGTGATTGTATTTTACTCAAGTGCTAGTATCCACATCTAAGGACTTGCATTTTTCTGGTTTATGGTGTTTATCTTTAGAGAAATGGACAAGAAATCTTTAATGTGCTCTAATACAAGTCTGTAGTCTCTGGAGCACATGGCCATAAGGACTCTTTCAACTTTTTCAAAATAAGTTTTGAGATTACAAATGCATCATACTCCCAGAGTCTTTCAGCCTTCTAGCCCTATTAATACCCCATTGTTTTTGAATCTGTGTCCTGCTTTTCATTTTTTTATTAGTTCAAATTAGGAACAAGCTTGTTTCACATGTCAATCTTTTCTCCCTCTCCCTGCCCTCACCCTCACCCCTCCTACCCCACCCCAACCTACCCCCCACCCAATACTCCCCTCCAGTCACCAGGAAGAGTTGCACCCTCAACAGGGGCTCCACAAAGTCCACCACATCATGCTGGACTGGCCTTCTGCCCTTCTTCATGTGTCCAGGGCAAGAGTGCATCCCTTCACATGGGATGGGCTCTCAAAGTATCTTCTTATACCAGGGAAAAATACTAATCCACTACCAGTCCCCTAGAGTGCAGAGGCCTCCTCATTGACATCCACGTTCAGGGGTCTGGATCAGTCCTGTACTGGCCTCCCAGTCAGCATCTGGGGTCATTGTGTTCCCCCTTTTCAGGCCAGCTGTTTCTGTCATTTTTTTTCAACCTGGTACCAACCCCTTCAATCTTCATTCCTCCCTCTATGCAACTAAGTTCCAGAGTTCTGTGTGTATCTGTGGATGTCTGCCTCTGCTTCCATCAGCCATTGGATGAGGGCCTCAGATGGCATAAAAAGTAGTCATCAATCCCATTTCAGGAGATGGGCATTTAGGTTATCCTCTCCACCATTGCCTGGATTGTCAGTTCACGTCATCCTTGCAGGTCTCTGGAAATCTCCCTAGTGTCAGATCTCTCCTCAGACCTATAATGTCTCCCCCTCTAATATGGTATCTCTCAACCTGCTCTCCTTTATTCTTTCCCCAACTCAATATTTCTGACCCTCCATTTCCTCCCCTCCTCTCCTCTTCTCCTGCTCTCATTTGGGCAGCCCCCCTCCCCTCATGCTCCTAATTAGCTCAGGAGTTCCTGCCCCTTCCATTCCTGTGGTCCATTCATTTATCCCCTAGAGTACTTCATGTTTCCTAATTTCTTTGGTGAAAAGGATTGTAGGCAGGTAATCCTAATAATTCATATATGAGTGAGTATATACCAAGTTCATCTTTTTGTGACTGGGTTACCTCACTCAGGATGGATTCTTCTAGTTCCATCCATTTGCCTGCAAATTTCAAGATTCTATTGCTTTTTTCTTCTGAGTAGTACTCCATTGTATAAATGTACCACATTTTCTCTATCCATTCTTCAGTTGAGTGGCATCTAGGTTGCTTCCAGCTTCTGGCTATTACAAACAATGCTGCTATGAACATGGTTGAAAATACGTCCTTATTGTATGAGCGTGCATTATTTGATGTATATACCCAAGAGAGGAATTGCTGGATCTTGAGGTATACTGATTCCCATTTTTCTGAGCAACTGCCATAGTGATTTCCAGAGTGGTCTTACAAGTTCGCGCTCCCACCAGCAATGGAGGAGTGTTCCTTTTTCTCCACATACTCTCCAGCGTAGATTGTCATAGGTTTTTGATTTTAGCCATTCTGACAGGTGTGAGGTGGTATCTAAGAGTTGTTTTGAGTTGCATTTCTCTGATGTTCAAGGATTTTGAGCATTTTCTTAAGTGTCTTTCAGCCATTTCGGATTCCTCTATTGAGAATTCTCTATTTAGTTCTGCACCCCACTTTTTAATTTCTTTGTTTGGTGTTTTCGTGGCTAGCTTCTTGCGTTCATTGTATATTTTTGAAATCTTCCCTCTGTCCATTGTGGGGTTGGTGAAGATCTTTTCCCATTCTGTGGGCTGTTGTTTTGTCTTAATGATGGTCTCCTTTGATTATCAAAGCTTCACCGTTTCAGGAGGTCCCATCTATTAATTGCAGACCTCAATGTTTGTGCTACTGGTGTAATGTTCAGGAAGAGGTTTCCTGTGCCTATTCGTTCAAGGGTATCTCCCACTTTCTCTTCTAGAAGATTCAGTGTGGATGGATTTATGGTGATGTCTTTAATCCATTTGCACTTAAATTTTGTGCATGGTGACAGATAGGGATCTATCTGCAATTTTCAGCATGTCCAAATCCAGTTGTGCCAGCACCATTTGTTGAAGGTGCTATCTTTCTTCCATTTTATAGATTTAGCATCTTTGTCAAAAAT
>NW_023276849.1:62288-81375 GCF_003668045.3 Cricetulus griseus
ATAACACCAGTTATATGTTTTGAGATGTCTGTTTTAACAACATTGCTTCCAATGACTTGCACATGTTAAACTTTTATTTTTCCTCTTTTTTCATGTTCCAAATGAGGAGCCAGAGAATCATTATATCCAGGGCATTCTACTAATATTTTGGTATTAAGGGTCAAACATATATGTGAATCAGAACCCTGATTTTAATGAGCATAGTAAATAAATTTCTTTTAGACATGTAAAAATAGCTTAGTCAGTACAACTAATATACCCAAAACTGTCCCGAAAAAAGGAGAACCCAGTGACACACATATTCTTGACTAGCAGACACAGTCCTAGAACCCCAGAACCCCAGTGATCATTACATTCCTTTGTTGGAGAATATTATGTTTTTGAAAGACAAAACAAAACCTGCCTTAACATACCTTTTGCAGATTTGTAGTTTTGGCAAATTATATTTGAACCAATGAAAGACATCTGTTAGTCTCATGAATTAGTTTAGATTGAATGTCACTGCTGTTTGATGAACAACTTTGTGTTTTAAGAAATCTTCTTTTGTTTCAATATAATCTTTCTCATTTTCAATGGTCACTGGGTCCCCCCCAACTCCCCCAGTGGAAACAAAAGGAAAACGTCTTCCCTGATGCAACATATATCTTGGTTTTTATTCTGAGCTCAAAGTATCTCTAAAGTATTGATTGATTTAATTTAGCAGTTTCTTTTTATCTAATATCTCCCAATTCTGTTGTTTCCATTTCAGTAGCATTTGAAAAATATAAATTTAATAATCTATGATTTAATATATATCTGGAACGCTTAATTACCCTTTTAGTTTACTGAGCATATCTTTCAAGGAACCTCATAAAGTGTTAATGTAAGTAACGTATTTTTTGTTTTAGTTTTTGAGGCAGGGTTTCTTTGAGTCTTTGGAGGCTCTCTTGCAAAGAGCTCTTGTACACCAGACTGGTCTCAAAGTTACAAAGATCTGCCTACCACTGCTTCCTGGGTGTTTATATTAAAGGATTGAACCAACACTACCTGGCATAAGTAATCTTTATTAAGAAAATTCAGAAGTCAGATATGGGTGTAAGAACCTGAAAGATCAGAGAAGCAGTTGAGCAGCCACCAGTGACTCCTACCTCTTCCATTTCTCAATATGAAAATGAAATGCAATATTCAGAATTTCTAGAAACCATACCTTTAGTTTTCTAAACTGTTTTGCCATGGAACCAAAAGCACTTCCCTCATATGAACACTGGAAAGTGATACTGCAAGAATTATATCCCCCCATGACAGGGTGGCAGAGTCTCCCATTACCCAGTAAATCCATACTGAGAAGCACAGAGTACAAAGGCGATTGCCTAGGTCAACACATGTATCAACAGAATTACACTCTGACTCATGTTCCATTCAAGTCCAAACAGAATTGAAAGCTCACTGGGCGGTGGTGGTACATGCCTTTAATAACAGCACTTGGGAAGCAGAGGCAATAAGATTTCTGTGAGTTCATAACAGACTGGTCTACATGGGGAATCCCAGTATAGCCACGAATGTTACACAGAGAATTCTTTTCTTGAAAAACCAGCAGTCAATAACTAACTAAATAAATAAATGAAATGTTAGCTCAACAGACCTTCTGTGAACACCACATACTTACCATGGTCTAACTTGTGGTCTTTCTGACAACTCATTTCAGAAAAGGCAGAAGAAAACCATGGTAAGAACCTACAAAATACCTGCCACCAGTTATCCTGTTATCCTGACTGCAAACTTCCCACCAGAACCCCACATTGGCTAGGGGTTCCCAGCTAGGACTCATATTAGCACCTTCCCTATTGGGTGATCAGAGATCAAATGTCTCAGACAGAACAGTCCTTCCAGCTCTGACCTTCTAGCACAGTAGACGGAGCCCAAGTCTAGAAAGTTTGTATTTTAGTAGACATTCCTCCTCTCTTGTATAGCACCTCCTGTTCCTCATCTAAGACACAGGGTCATTTGTGTTCATTATCCATTACACATTATCATTATCAATGACAATTGCAGCAAACCCATTGTCTCGGAGCTGGGAATTTGTGCAACCAAACACAGGTCACCTTCACACACTAACTGGTGTTACTGTGTACATTAGTTAAAGAAAAACAGGACACTGATTAGAACACAATGTAGTTTTGATGGCGCTTGGAGGCAGAAAGACAATGTGAATATGATGCAATTATAATCTCAAAAATTATTTTGAAAAGTTGAAACAGATTTTATGGATATGTGTTCCAGAGACTAGAGTCTTATATTACAGCGCATTAAAGATTTCTTATACATTTTCTCTAAAGATGAACACCATAAAACAGAAAATACCAGTCCTTCAAAGTGGATTCTAGCAGTTAAGAAAATATAATCACACAGCACAGTCATTCCTAAAATAATTTCTTAAATACACCATTGACCTGAAACAACAGATAATTCTTTAGAGTCAGATTCCTGAGGTGAAGGTCATAGGGGATATGAAAAATAGGACAAGTAAAAGGTAGAAAAAGATAAATGCTAGGTTGGGATGGTATTGCAGAGGATATGTCCCAAAATAACTAACCATCTTGAACAGAATAACATCTTGTACAATGCTTAAATAGTGTGGAAGGATGGAAGGAAAGGGGAGGATTATATGAAGTTATCAAAACCTATCATATAATTGGAAAAATTAAGGATGAGAAGAGTCAAACAATGCCACACAAGGGAAACATTTTCTCAAGAATATTATTGACTAAAGACACAGTGGCCTTAGAACAGACAGCAATAGCACCATATGGTAAGAAGAGTTGGGAAACTCAGGATGTCCATCAACCCTTCCAAAAGACCCAAAACCCAGATCTCCCAAACATATTGCAGGTTTTAGAGAAGGAGCTCCATGTCATTGTCAATACATAAGGCCCTCAGGAAAGCATCCTAGCCCAAGTCCCAGGCTGTTACTAAGTCCTCCCTGCCTGAGGGCTCAAATGAGAGGTTTACATAAAGAGGTAAGTTCTTAACACAACTGTGTTTTAATTCAAATAATTGTCACTTGCTCTCATATTGCCCAACTGACTAAACAATTTTTTCTCAAGATAAAAAAAAAAGATTTTATGACACTAGCATTTAAGTTTTGTTGTGAACCTGTAATGCCTCCTTGATCATCTTGTCAGAGGCCTGTTCTTTGATATGGCAGTGGCCTAATGGTTTGTTTTAAATCAGGAAGGGCTTCTTTGTAATGGTTTGTGGCCAAATGCCTGGACAATCCTTGTGATAAATTTGTACCCCAGCATCCAAACAAGGCTGGTTAGCATACACTTATCTTTGGGGTGTTTCAGAGACAGTCCTCTCTCAGTTCAATTCTATTTTGGGAGACAGACTATATCCTAAACACTAGTAACTGCTTTTTATTATCATACTATTTTCGTACATTATTGCATAATGGGGGACTTCTACCCAACATATGAGATGCCTCTGGACAACCTCCACACAATTAATGATAGATGTATATTACATGTTAATGTTAAATGCAGAGTGTTGAATGTCAACGAGGCACTAGAAAAACTAGGCCTCTCTGAGTTAGGTTAGCTGCTTTCCATATATCCATCAAGAATGTTGAAGGTTACTGGAAACATGATCCTACACCCAACTCCCCGATACCAATGCTTTGATCAAATTAAATCCACAGAGCAAAGTTATTGAGAGACCTTTCCATAGGGTCTCTCAATAGAATTTACATGGACCACATGGGACTCTACAAGACAGGGAATATGGCCAGACTCTCCCCCCAGATATAGGGAGGACCCATCAAACTGTCTTCCACACGTCACCAACTGCTCCTCCCCATCTGCCGACAGCATCCTCTAGTTTACAATGTTGTGGTTTCCCAGAACACTGAAGCTCTCAGCTCAGTTCCCGGCAGCATCAACTGCACCACAGCACACAAAACTGCTGTTTCCTCTTCAAAGTCAAGCCTGAAGCCTGGTGATAGGAAGATCTCTGCATCTCTTCTGACTGGCAGGTCACATGAGGGCATGATTGGATAGTGAGGCTTGAGTGACAAGAGCACCTCCCCTGGGGTTGGAGTGTGTTTAAAGCCACAGTATTGTGGTTCCTGACCATGCCTCCCACACAAGAAAAGAATCTTTTCTAGATCTGCAAAGATATGCATTTCAATAGCACTGGGCCTCGGCTCACACTGCAGACCCTGCTATCTTCCTGGTCTCTACAGCAACTACCCCTTGTCCTCCTGGGTATAATTGAAAAGTTTCTGCACCCCAATAAGCCTGTCAGGACATGCAGCAATGCAAGTCAGACCAAATCAAGATGAATGAGAAAAAGCTCACGTGAAAGATGAGGCTCTCATCCTCGCTTTCCCTCCCCCCTCTGTCTTCTCAGTCTCAGCCGGACCACAACTGTGTGATCCTTGAAGTTCAGGTGTCATTGCTGTGTGGGATAAACAGTAATGGTGGAGGCTTTGCCTCCTGGAACAACAGACACAACATCAGGATCAGGAGAAGTGATGGCAACAGTGGCCTCCCTCACTGGATCTCCACAGTTGCTGCCCTGGCTACTGGGATGGTTGGAGGGGGAGTGAGCAGCAGCAGCAGTAGCAGTGGCTGGAAGAAACAAGTCACCTGCAGATATTTTATGCATAGGGTTTGTAAGGAAGGAGATAACTGTCCATATTCCCATGACCTCTAAAACAGTCCATATGGTGAAGTGTGCAAGGATTTTCAAAGAGGGTTTGGGGTTTATGGAGACCGTTGCAGATAAGAACACAGCAAGCCACTGCTAAAGTACCCTGCAGGGCTCAGTGACCACGGAAAAGTCAGAGAAGCAGCCAGCTGCAGTGGAGACACAGTAGCAGCCCTGCCCCCATACTGCAGTGGGAGAGTGTCACTATGGGGAAAACTGTGTGTATCTCCAAGGAGACTCCCTTGACATCTGTTGGTTGCAGGACCTCACCCAAAATGATACTACTCAGAGGTCACAACACATAAACTCTTGCATTGAGGCCCATGAGAAGGACATGGAGCTTTCTTTAGATGTGCAGTACAAGGACTTGGTATATGGGATCTGCATGGAGGTGATCTATGAGAAAACCAACCCCAGTGAGCCCCATTTTGGGATCCTGTCCAACTGCAACCACACCTACTGCCTCAAGTGTATCCACAAATGGAGAAGTGCTAAGCAATTTGAAAGAAAGATCATAAAGTAAGTCTCCTCCCCAAAATTCCT
The DNA here is from genome assembly GCF_003668045.3 of Cricetulus griseus. Taxonomy (NCBI): domain Eukaryota; kingdom Metazoa; phylum Chordata; class Mammalia; order Rodentia; family Cricetidae; genus Cricetulus; species Cricetulus griseus. The sequence continues at coordinate 67,518 of NW_023276849.1, forward strand.
TTGTGCTTTCTAAGTTGGGGAAGAATTTAGGATCTTGTGTCAACTTCCAACCAGAAGATAACATTTAAATGCAAGTACTTTATCATAAACCTGGGTTTTCTAATTGGGATTTCTTTTTTTTTACTTCAGCTAGCTGCTAGGTTAGTCCATCTGTCTACATCATTTGAATGAAGAAACCCTGTGTATCATTTACTAGTCTCTTAGTGCATTTTGAGGAGATTGTGTTTAATGGATTAGACATTTAGAACAAACTTATCTACCTTTGAATGTATGTTCCCTGGTGTTTTACAATTAACTCTTTACTATTCCATCCACTAAGCTAGCCAATAATCTACTATCCTATAAAATCTGTTCTCATAACTGAACAAAAGACACACAATCACAACAGAGCAACATTACGAGAAATAAATTCTTTTAAATGGAAGAAAAAAAGAGAAAAATCTCATGTTGAATGGATACAACACTCCTGGATGGCCTTTCAGTATGCCATAAAGGATATTGGAAAGGGAGACAAAAAAACTTGAGTCTTATCTAAGGGGGACTGTTTAAGTACACTGTGGGAGTGGTCATGAATATCTATGTGGGAAGTGTCAATATTTGTCATTATTTTGATTTCTGATATTATGCATGGAGATCAGGAAGAAAGCAGGGTCTGCTGTTTCAGCCAGATGCAAGTGTTACTGGTATTTTATCTCTATTGATGTATAAAAGGTCTTTGACTGGGTTTGAAGGCAGGATCATGAACCATTGTATTGCATCTTAAAGAACAATATAAGCTTATGGGAGAAGCTCTTGTCACTCAGGCTTCATGAGGCAATCAGACTCTCCTGGGTATTTGCCAATACGATGTTGTGATTGGTCTTCCTGCCACCATCTCCAGGCTTGGTGGAAACTGTTCTGGTTGTCTTGTGTGTTGTGCTGTGTGTGCTTCTTCATTGAGCTGAGCATAGAGTTGCTGGAAAAAATGACATGGTGACCTTGGGGATACTATTCTAATAATGGCAGAAGTGCACAGTCAAGCCACAGGAACCAGTGTGGAGGGTCCTCCCATGCCTGAGAAGGAGTAAGAGGGCAGGTGCAGAGTTTGCCATATTCATGCCTTGTCTTCATTATCCTGCATAGTCCTAATGGTTCTGTATGCTCCAGCTTATTTCTGTGAGATTCTAAGGGTCATGCATGGTATTTGTAATTCTGTGGGCCAGCTGGCAGAATATGAATATGTTCACTGTGTTCACTGCACCTGTGCAGAGAATTTGGATTGCAACTACGCTTCGAAATATCCTTGTTGACATCACTGTTAAATGCAGGCACCCTTAGTGCTTGTAACATCACTATAAAACACAGATTTGCCAAACTCCAAGAGACCTGGTCCCTTTGGTGCCTTCAAGAACTTCTGCACTTTGAAATTCTAATATCTGTGTTTTGAATACCCTTGGACTTAACTCTGTGGAACTTGTAAACATTATTTGCTGTGAAGAGGAGCACTCCACTGCTAATCTGTGATATGGAAGTGTACATGTGATGGCTTTAGAATTTATAATAAAGAGATTCACCGGTTCTTAAGAGACATTAAGACACAAAACAGAATTTTGGTAATGGAGGTCTGTATTCTAAATAGTCCTATGTCAAGTAGTATGCTATCCATGACTGTTAGAATACAGTAGGATTAGAAGTAAATGTTTGATCCTCGGGTTTGTCCAGCTATATTCAGATAACAAAGGGGACAACCTTGATTTAAAGCCAGCAGAGATGCCTTTCCCTGCATTAAACACAAGGGCTCTAAACGCTGTTAAAGGACCATTACAGGGTCAAAATTAACATTAATTCCTGGTGTCCCATTAAGGTATATTGATTCCAGAATTGCTGCATCTCCAGTCTTTTCCAAAGCAGTTTGTGAGAAGTTCTCCTATATTGATTGAGTGGACTTGAACCTTGTCTGTAGCCCCACAAAGCATTGCTCTTGTTATCCTGATTAATTGCCCTAAATATTGGATAGAATTTGTATTCCAACAGTGTCTTAAAATGACTAGTTTGAGTCATATAGTGGATTGTCCATTGCAGAACAGGGAACGGAAATATGTTTGAAGCATGTTTTTTCCCTACAGACGAGAAGAGGAGGAAACAGTGCACTGTGTACACAAGGGGAAACAAATGAGATGGTAACAAGATGACAGTCTGAAGTTGGAGGCAGTGAGATGCAGGGGTCTGCATTTTGGAGAAAGAATGATGGGGTATGGTGAATGACTATCTCTATCACAGTTTTCCTGAATGCATTAATTCTTACCAAGGGAATGAAAACAGACAACATTGACAGGTTTACTTTTTATGGAGGATTGCTTGAACTACTAAGTATTCAATTTCTAATTAGAGAACTCTCTTAAGCAGATGTGTGCCATCCTGGTTAACACAGATGAGTCAGCTCTGAGGTTTGCAAAACAGTACTCAGTGACTAATATTTTACACAGGACAAAGTTATACAGTGTCTCGTTACTGGCATTCTCTCTATCAGGGAGGTGCCTACTCCATTTCAAAGTCATTATATCTAAGTGTTTTTCCACATATATTTAGCAATCTAACACATCAATTATTGGTATAATTTTAAAATTCATTATCTTTAAATGCATTACTGCTTTTTCATTCTATTTTTCAATATTCCTGGGATTAAGAATTTCATTCATTTTTTTTCTCAAGTGCTATTTATTTATATCACTTTAGAGCAGTTATTCTCAATTTGTGTATCTGAGCTTCTTTGGGGGAAATCAAATCAATGACCCTATCACATGACGGGCCTCAGACCATCAGAAAACACAAATATTTATGTTAAAATTCATAAAAGAACAAAAATATACTTGTAACATAGCAGTGAAAATGGTTTTAGAGTTTGGAGTCATCACATCACGGTATTAAAGTATCATAATGTTAGGAAGGATGAGAATCATTGGTTTAGTCATTGCCTCCTATATCTCAGGCTTGTGTTGACTATACAATTTGTAATTTCTTTAAACACTTAATCCTGTCTCTGCTACTCATTGCTGGAAAGACAATCCTGTCACTCCTTCCTTATCTGGCACTTGACTGGTCTGAAGGAAGGAAAAAATAGGCCAGTGAATGAGTATCCTCCAACTTCTCCAGATTTTACGATGCATTCACAAATGAAGAGGGACTTGTATAAGAACTGAGTTCACTGACCAATTGTAAACCAGGTTTAGTCACACAGAGAAAGACTTGGGCAAGAAAGAGGCAAATTATTTTCTGTTATGACAGTAGTTGTCTATAAAAGTGAATAGTGAGTTAATTAATTTTAGACAATCAATATGTGTTCTGACTGGTCATTTCTTGGGTCCACCAGGCAAGCAAGAAGTTGTGTAAGGAACTGAACATATAGGATGGCTAGATGTCTCAGATTTTAAGATCTTTGACTGGTCGTCCAAAGTTCCTGTGTTCAATTCCCAGCAATCACATGTTGGCTCACAACCATATATAATGATATGTTCTGCCCTCCTGTGGCCTGCAGGTATATGTTCAGGCAGAAAACTGCACGCATAGTCAATAAATAAACCTACAAAATAAGAAGTAAGGCAGAGGCAGGCGGATCTCTGTGAGTTCGAGACCAGCCTAGTCTACAAGACCTTGTTCCAGGACAGCCTCAAAAGCCTCAGAGAAGCCGTGTCTCAACACACACACACACACACACACACACACACACACACACACACACACACACACGAAGTTGAAATTATAATAAAAGGAACTGAACTTATCATTAAATCAAATTATTCTCATTACAGTTGTTCAAGCAAAGAAGAAGAACTGGATAAAATGGTGTGGCACTTCCTAACATGATTGTGTTTTCCAGGTTTAAGATGTATTTCCCGAAGACATCATGTGGGTAGTACTTGGCATTCTTTAAAACAAATCCAAGTCTCTGGATACCATGTACATAAAGACTGTTTCAACTTTCTGAGAGATAATATGTATTACATGTACATTATTCTCAGCATATCTTTTCTGTCTCCAAGCCCCTCCCGCATAGGCATTTTATTGTGTTCTAATACATGGCCTTTTTCCTAATTCCCCCAAGGTGTCAACCTGACATAGCCTAGAGACATTTGAGGAAACATCAATTGAGGTTGTATCTAGATCAGAATATCTGACTGCTGTGTCTGAGAGAGGTTGTGTTGATTAAAATTGATGTTAGAAATCTCTTCCTTTTAGTTGTCCATATCTCTAAACAAGTAGGCCTGGGATGGATGAGAGGATAAGCTTAGCATTGGACAGTGAGATAGCAATGGGTATAGCTGGGAAGCAATGTATCCTCATGTTTTACCTGTATTAGCTTGAGTATCTAGCCTACGTTCCTACAATAATGGACAGTGATATAGGGAAATGAACCAAATAAACTTGTTCACTACCTGAATTGCTTTTGATTAAAGAATTTAATCAGAGCAACAGAGAAGAAAATAGAACATAATATGTGACATCAAATGTGATTTTCTGGCTGTTATTTTGCTATCTAGACCAGGGATGCCACTGATTCATGGCCTCATTCTTCTCAGCTTCTGAATGCTGGGGTTATGTTTCATGTAGTACTATCAACCATAAAAGTATGTGTTAGGCCAGAAGAGCTATGTTTACTGCTTCTTGAAGAATTAGAATTCAAAGTGATTTGGCCAATGAGAGCTATATAACAGAATCTGCAGAGACTTAGGTCATTATGGTACACGTACTGTGTGATTCACAGAAGTGGGGGATAATTTGGGGTATCTAGAAAATACCTAACAGATGTGGAGTAATGGTAACTAAATTTAAGGCTTCTTAGGATTGCAAAAAGAGCTTAGTCAGCTTACTCAACACCATCTGAGCTACTGTGAATCATAGATGTCAAGTGATGGATCCTTGAAAATGGAATTTTAAATAAAATATGATTTAATGTTGGTATTTGTAAGTTGTAGCTAAGGAGTTTCACAGAAGGAGTGATTCCCTACTGGCATCATGAGGAATCTTCACACTAGAGGGATTATTCGCTAATACATATATTCTATATTTTTATTAAAGTTTAAGGTTTTCCCAGGTACCTGCCAATGCTAATGAGTGGTAATATAAGGTGTATGGATCTTAAGTTGACAACTAGATGCTGGTTTTGAAGGAAGGAAATTGCCCAACACCAAGAAATCCCCTTTAATGTTGCCCAAATATCACAGACTGCATGTAACCCAACTATCCTCCACACATTACCCCTGGTTCCATCACTGTTATAAAACTTTGGAAGAATACCTGCACTTTACCACAGGGTAGGCTTTAACTAAAAGCCCACACAAGGCACTGCACACCACACAATAACACTCCTTAAATCCTGTCCAGCAACATCAAGATGCACTCACCACCCTGGACTCTATACTAGTTCTCCCACCCAGTAGCATCTGTATTGGAGGACAAAGAAGTCCCCAGGACCCAAATACTGACAATGCCCACCACCCAGTAACACTGCTTTAATCCTGCTCAGCATCCACAGAATGAACTCACTACCTGGGTCTACATTTGTTCTCCCAGACAGCAGAATCTGTATTGGAGGCCAGAGTGTTCTTCAGGACACAAAGGAATACCCTGCCTACCCCCTAGTAAACCTCTTTTAACCTGTTAAACAACCTCAAACTGTACCCACACCCTTGAGTTCCCTATCTCCTACTTCTAGAAATGTTTATCGGTTTCAGAGACCAAGCAGTTTCAAGGAACCGCAAGTAATACAGTCTCTAAAGAACACCAAGGAGGACCAAGCAGAAAATCGTTCCCGTGGATACAAACTAGGTTCCCAACACCATAAACAGCCAAGGAACCTCTGCAGCTTAGAAATTCCATTTGTTTACCAAAAATATTTCTCTGAATTAAGACAATCAATGTGGCTGGTGGTAGAGGAAATTTATAGCATTCTAATCAAGTATTTCTGAAGAATGAACCTCAATTCCTCAATTCTCCCAATTCTAAACTATCTATAGAACTGATCACACAAAACTGAATGTGTAATGCAACTTTGAGAATTTCTGCAAACCAGGCCTTCAATATTTTAATGTTTTCCTAATGAACACCAAAAGCAATGTCTGTGTGTTTACACATGACAATGATGTTTTAAATGCCACATCTCCCATAGCCAGGCCTACAAAACCTCCTTGTCCCTAGTGAATGAACACTCAGGAGAGGCTTACAGGAGAAGGGTCAATGATGGGGAAGTAGTTCTGTATATGTTTATCTTATTCACTGTTGAATAAAGTTCTGTTTGGCCAATGAAACTGCAAGTTAGACAGGACTAGGAGTCAAAGAGCATTCTGGGAAATGTAGTAGAAAAGTGGTGATCCAGGCAGGAAGTGAGATAGCAAAGAGGGTCATATTTAAGCAAAGAGGAACAGGAAGTGTCGCTTTTCCTCTCAGCACTATGTGAGCCACCAGCAAGAGAGGGTGCCAGTGGAAGGCATCCTGTATAAGTCTTATAACATATATAGATTTATGATAATTGAGACTTGCCAAGCAGCAAGTCTCTCTGTGCATTAATTGGGGCCCTAACTCAGGTGAGTGGCTGGCATAGAGTGCACACGTGGCGCTGGGGCTCGGTGCCTTTTGTCAGAAGGATCTATTGTAACAGGTCACTGCCCAGGTGAACACATTGACACACAGAATGAGGCTCATAATACATTCAATGCCCAACAGGTCTGACAGTTCAGCTAACCAGCACTCACCATGGATGAATTATGGAAACTCACATGGCTACTTATAGTGGCATTATAGGAGAACTCTAGGAAAAAAAAAAACAGAACCTACCTCCCACTGGTGCTGCTGAATGTTAGGCTTGCCCAGTGTATCAAAAGAGCTAGCATTACCCAGATGGGCGTATAGACAATAGCAACTCCCCTACTACATGAGTAGGGATCAGATAACTAAGGCAACACAAGCTTTCAATGCGCTGTACTTCCAACCTCGGGGCTGACAGGGCTGTAGACTGGGAAATTTGTATCTTATTACAATCTCTTCCAGTCCTGGATGGCAGGAAATATATTCTTAATGACCTGGAATCAGTAGGAAATAGAAACAAATGAGAGATAAGGGCAGTGATGCAATTAATGAAAATAAAATTATGAATGTGAAGCAAATAACTGTTTTTTAAAAAAATAAATATGATTTAAAAAAAACACAAGGCTATGCATTCTTTAAGAAGAAGAAAACAGGGGCTGGAGAGATGGTTCAGAGGTTAAGAGCACTGGCTGTTCTTCCAGAGGTCCTGAGTTCAATTCCCAGCAACCACATGGTGGCTCACAACCATCCCTTATGAGAACTCTCACCCTCTTCTGGTGTGCAGATATACATGGAAGCAGAATGTTGTAAAAATAATAAATAAATAAAATCTTAAAAAAAAGAGAGAAGTCGGACACTGAAAGTCTTTCTTTAAAAAAAAGAATAAAACAGACAGGTGTTGCTGGTGCATGACTTTAATACTAGCACTCAGGAGTGAGATCAGGTGGATCTCTGTGAGTTTGAGGCCAACCAAGTCCACTGTATGAGTTTCAGGACAGCCTGGAAAAGCTATAGAGAAAACCTGTCTCAAGAGTCCAAAAAAAAAAGGGAGAAAAAAATTCCCTGGTAGAGGAAATGGAATGAATAATATTTTATTTTACCATGCCACTATGTGCAAGGTTAGCTGCTAAGATCTGTGACACAACATACACAGCTAAGGCTTATGGATATAACCATGAAAAGCAATATTAGATATATCTACATAGAAGATGGTAAATTACAAAATCAGTTATTCTGTCACAATCAGTTTCTATTTCATAATGGCCACCCAAGCAGTTGTTTGTCTACCGTGTTTCCCACTACAACATATACAATAAACTATTCCTCCTATTCTGCTCTGCAGGTAGAAGTCATGCTCCACACACAAATCCTTTTCCTGTTATTGAAACAGACAGCTGACTACATGACTCAAAATTGTAATTTGAAAACTCACCGGTGGTTGAGTTTTTACAGAAATGTGTTTTTGGCTTAATCACAAGGACAAGGCCATTGTCCTGGGGGGGGGAGGGGGCTCAATGAAGTGGGATGAAGGCTACCTGATACAACATAAGAAAGTTTGTCTTAGAAACATTTTCTACAAGGCTGTAGGTCCTGCTCTTCTAGAATTAATATTGCTTTTCACGGATCAATCATTCTAAACCATTAAATGTTTAATAAATACAAATGTTTTTATTAACACCTTGCATCTAGTGGTGGTTAATGTTAAAAGTGGAGTATGACAAAGATTTTGCATTCCACATAAGCTGTTGTAAGTTAATAAAAGCAGTGCTTGAAAGAAAGATGCCATGGGCCAAGATTCAAGCAGAGGGGTTTATTTATTAGGAAAGGGATCATAAAAAGGGGAAAGGGATGGGGGAGATCAGCCTTCATGTACAGGAACAGTAGGAGAGAGGAAAGAGGGGCAAAGGCGGACATACATACTGATAGGGAGAGGAACATTCACAGAGATGGAGACCAAGAGAGAGAGGGGGATTGGAGTTGGACAGGGCCCTTTTAAAAGGGAACATAGTGAGTATACACAGGTGGCACTCTTAGTGGCTGCAGCTGAGGGCATATCATATCAGAATCCCAAGGAAATTCCAGTACAGATGGCTGAATACTAACAACTGTCATCCTTAAGTCTCCTTTAGCTTTGGACTGAGGTTATGCTTTGGAAAATTTAAATAGGTATAGGAGAATTCAAGTCTAAACATTTGGGTTATGGAGATTTACAGAGAAAATCTATCTTGTAGATTATACATTATGATCTAAATATAAATGTATCACAATACATAAGTTAAGAGATGGAGTATAATGAATGCTGTAAAAGATTCATTTACGACATGACAGTACTACAATCCTCACCCATAAAACACAAATAAAAAAATAGGAAACATACCTATGCCCACTGTGAATGATGTTCTTAAATGAATAGCTATTATGAGCTGTTCTATCATCAGAATAAAGCTTTCTTTTCTCTGGGGAAGTTCCCTCAGAGGAAGGCCACATCTGCTCCATGAAGGACCAGAAAGAATTTGTTTTAACTAGTCATGACACTGTTTGTCTCAAGGATATGACATTACTGTACCGAATTTCATTTTTAAGCTTTATTTCATGTATATGTTCATTTACCCACATTTGCACATGTGCAGTACTTGCAGCGTAGAGAAGAGGGAATCAGATGCTTTGTAACTGAACTTACAAAGGATGGTTAGCAACCATGGTTTCTAGCAATATAGCCTGAGTAAGATGCAACAAAACCTGGTGTTCTTAATGGCTAAGCTCATTCTCTGGCCATATTTTTACATAACACTTATTTTTGTACATTTTAAATATATTGTATCACTTTTCCCATTCCTTCCCAATTTATTCCCTTTTTAAGTCTTTTAACTAGGTGTGAATAAAGTATTCACAAATATATGAATAAAGTCTACTGTGTCCATTTCTTTTGGTTGTGTGCTATGGTATCAAAATTGAAAATGCAGTTTTGGATAGAAAATAGGGAGATGATTCCTGCCTGTTACTATTTGGAACAGTGATGTAGAATTAAGGTAACTGATAATCCTTGGGTGCAAACAGGTTTGGATAGAAGGAAAGTTATATGCACAGCTAAGTAGTATAACTAAGCCATACATTAACTTTTTTTCTCATCTCTAAATGCCTCCCCAAAACCTCGGGTCATGTCTCTCCAGCAAGATGTTCAGAGAAGTCATAAATATTGCTTCAGTAGAGAGATTATTATCCGGAGGAATCAGTCTTTTCACACAATGAAATTTGCAGATAATTTAGAATTTCATGTTGTCTACTCTTTCACTAGATATTACTCAAACAGATTGATATAAATGTCACTTAGGATAACCTTATTCCTATGTATCAGGCAGTTACCAGGGATTGCTGGTATGGACTGAGGAGCATTACAGTCCCTGTAGGGAATGAAGGGTATTGTCATTGACAACAACACGAGTTGCCAAAAATTGAAGAGTCGAACAAGTGAAGGGGGCTGACCCATCACAGCTGAGTGGAAACAAAATACAGTATATGCCAGCTTGTCCTCAGTTAAAACCGAAGAACATTCTATGGTATTTGTTGCTCGAGCAATCAAAACCTAAGCTACCTCCCTAAAAATTCTTCCATTCTCCACACCACCTTGTTAATACCATATGGACTAAGCCACAAAGTGATTTCAATCTCAGTGTCTCACCACAATTTGTATGAAATCTCTAGTCACTGTAGTTGTCCCAACCTGTGGAACAGCAAGGTAGGACATGATATCCAGGGAGGGGAATGGGGACAAGTGACAAGAGAGAATGACTACAAGACAGGATTCTGATCAAGTGGCAAATTTTATTTTTTCCAGACTAGCTTATAGTCAGTAGTATGGGATAAAAGGGGGAGGGGAGAAGAGGTCAAGAGCCAGGTGTTAGTTTAAGCAGGATGTTAGAAAACCATAGAAAGAGGATGTTGGCAGGGTGGAATTTTCATGGGTGGTGCGGAGAGTCAGGGTTACCTAGGTAAGTGGTAAAACCAGGGAGGGTTGCTTAGGTAAGTGGTGGGACCTGGGAGCGTTGCTCAGGTAGTAAGCCTGTGGTTGGAATATATGATTGACGTCTGGGTCATGTTGTTTCTTCTGGGTGCCCATGCTTCTGGAAGCCATTTATAATCAAAAGACAGTTCTATAACTATGTGGCCTGCCAAGTATTGGCTTGAAGGTTCATGCCAAGCTGTGTGGCTCCCAACAAGTAACAAACGTTCAGAGCTCCAAACTGAATGTTTGCAGTTATCAGGGAAGCAGAATATGAGCCCATTCAGACAAGTCAGACTTCGAGCCTGAAAGTTCCTAGTTTCTCCTAACAGTAGGTATAAAATCAAGCAGGGGTACATCTCACATGTGGACTTGTGAGCTCCCAATGATGCCTATTATTATATGGGAGATAAAATCACTCTTGTTGTTTTGGTTAGCCAACCATCTTTTAAAGACATTTATCGTCAGTTTCCATCATGATCATTGCCTTTGTATTTTCCCTTATTTTTTGAGATTTGGCTTTGGAAACTTCCATAATCACCAAGTATAAGTTAATTTCTGATGCAGTCAATTACTGTGCTGTGAAAAAGATTCACCACACTGGTTACTTTCCTATGGTATCTATCCATTATGTGTCCTTTTATGCTTTTGAAGAGTACTGTGATCAGAAAAGGATTTACCTTACTGATAACATTCATAGGTTTTCTCTCCAGTATGTATTCTTTTATGTCTTTGAAGATGACTGTGCAGAGAAAAGGCTTTCACACACTGATTACATTCATAGGGTTTCTCTCAAGAATGTGTCTTTTTATGCATTTGAAGACTACTGGGTGTAGGGAGCCGTCCCTGCATTCTCCATTACAAGATGGCGCCTGCATCCGGCAGGCACCGAATGTAAACAAGATTATTGCGCAGGCGCTGGGTAATTTTCCATTCCTTGATCTCTGCCTATTCCGTGGCGTCATATGGCCGGATGAGCTGCAGCCAATCATGGGGTGACACGTCCGAGGCGGCGGTTGCCAGCCTTTATTAGGGGACGGGATTCTTGGCTCGGCGTCTCCGCTCTGGGAAGCTTATGCTCTTTCACTCTCAAGATGCATTAAAGCTTGTCTGCAGAAGGATCCGAGTGTCCCGTGTATGATTTCTTGCTGGCGAGAAATACAGAGCGTGCGCGGGACAACTGGGCTGAGAAAAGGCTTTACCACACTGATTACATTCATAAGGTTTCTCTCCAGTATGTGTCCTTTTATGCTTTTGAAGTGTACTGTGATGAAAAAAGGCTTTCCCACACTGATTACATTCATACGGTTTTTCTCCAGAATGTGTCTTTTTATGCATACTAAGGTTACTGTGCTGAGCAAATGCTTTTCCACACTGATTACATTCATAGGGTTTCTCTCCAGTATGTGTCCTTCTATGCTTTTGAAGAGTGCTGTGCTGAGTAAAGGCTTTACCACACTGATTACATTCATAGGGTTTCTCTCCAGTATGTGTCCTTTTATGCATTTGAAGACTGCTGTGCTGAGAAAAGGCTTTACCACACTGATTACATGCATAGGGTTTCTCTCCAGTATGTGTCCTTTTATGCCTTTGAAGATGACTGTGATGAGAAAAGGCTTTACCACACTGATTACATTGATAGGGTTTCTCTCCAGTATGTGTCCTTTTATGCGTTTGAAGATGACTGTTGTGAGAAAAGGTTTTACCACACTGATTACATTCATAGGATTTCTCTCCAGTATGTGTCCTTTTATGCATTTGAAGATTACTATGCTGAGAAAAGACTTTACCACACTGACTACATTCATACGATTTCTCTCTAGTATGTATGTTTTTATGCATTTGAAGAGTACTGTGATGAGAAAAGTCTTTACCATATTGATTACATTCGTAGGTTTTCTCTCCTCTATGTCTTCTTTGATGAATAAGAAGATAACTGTGATATGCAAAGGCTTTACCACATTGGTTACATTCATATGATTTCTCTCCAGTATGTTTTCTTTCATGACTTTGGAGAGAACTGTTATTTTCTAAGGCTTCATCACATTTTGTGTATACAGAAGAATTCTCTCCTGTTTGCCTTGTTTCATGCCTGCCAGGAAAAGGGTCATATGTAAATGCTTTACCATATTCAATACAATGATGAATCTTGTTACCTGTATAAATTAATATTACAATTTATTTCAGTTGTAAAGAAGAATCAGATCTTATACTTTTATCACTCTGCTTATATTAATCTTTTCCCCTTCTTTAAGGGTTGCATGTATCTTTGAAAATAGCTGTGAATATATAATCCTTTATTACATTGCTCTCATTTTCAGAACCTTTTTCTATACGTGACTATTCACTTAATGAGGAGAACTAGAAATATTCAGAAGATTATCATCCTTTTTTGTATTATTAACTTTTCCTTCTCTGTGAGTCATAATACATTTGCTAATGAACTACAACAAACAGAAGTCATAGGGCTTTTCTACAGAGTGAGCTTGGTGTATTATCAATGAAGATGGAAAACAAATTACTGGTACACTTGAATCAAATTTAGCAAGTATGCTCAAACTGGGCACTACTACATGACTTTTAAATATCCTGCAAGAGAGGTATATCATGTTATACATATCTCTTTGCTGAAATGGCTTGTATCCTGATCTTAATAATGTAAAGATTACAAAGAAGAGGCTTCCTCATTTAATTCAGTGATTACATGTTCCCTACAATAACTGCCCCTTGACTCTTGACAATAATTGCTTCTGTCACAGCAAGTACGTGAGTAAAACCAAGTTTTCTATGGAGTATTTCCTTAATGGAAGTTTTGGAGACATGACTATCAATTCAATCTTCTCTATATCTTTAGTAATATAGGTACTGTGGATTTATGGTACTACAGCATAGTTCTCGTGGTGTAATGATTTAAGTGGCACTTTCTCTCAATGCATTATTTCCTTGTCTTCATTCTTAAAATATTTCCTTGCAAATGCAGTTAAACTACCTGAAATTGAGTTCTATGTTCTTGTGAGAATTTAATAATCATCAATGCAAATTAAGCTGTGCTTAAATACACGGCTGTTTCTGTTTCAAACTTCAGGACACATTTCAATTTCTTCAGAGACACATTTCTGTGAGCTTGTAACTGAAAATTACCTGTCATGTCTTTTTGAACTTGCACAATGTTCTTCAATAATATTGTCTTCCCAAGAGTATCCTAAAATATAGGGCAAGAAAATATATAGAGTATTATTGAGAAATATTATATGCAAATGTGCAAAAAATATGTTACTGTCCTCAGTGAGCTTTATA
>NW_023276850.1:0-25398 GCF_003668045.3 Cricetulus griseus
CATTTTCTGTGAAAACACAAGCAAGATATATTTTCCCAAGTAGCCTGTTCTTGGACTCAAATTTTGAAGTCAAAGCATTTATAATGTGTAAGTTCAAGTAATTTAGCAGCAATGATAAACAAATGTCTATTAGCAGTTTTTGCTCTTTCTCGGCAATCCAAAAGTTTAAAGACAACAATATAGCATATAGAATCCAGAAAATCTGTGTAATTTCCATCTTCACGTGGCTTTTTCTTATTCTATTTCTTTTACTTTTAGTTTTTCCTTTCATCACACAGGGAAATTGCCTGCCTCTCCTTCTGGAGTGCTGGAATTAAAGGCATATGCTACCACACACAGCTACTCTAATTCCTTCTTTCTTTTAAACACAGTGTTAACCTTTAGAGGTTTTCCTTCATCTGAATCTGTCTTTATTGTAAATCTTCACAGTTTTCTGGCCACACAATATTTTAACTGTTAAACAACACCACCAAAATTAAAGCAGTGTCTTTCTTAGCCACTGTCTTTCCGAGATGGCAAAGCTATGTTTACCATCTGATCTGAAATCTGTGCTCACTGTCTTGGTCTATGCTGCAACCAAGGAGCATGCTGCTGGCTTGGAGATGTGGTCAATGCCACTGCCACCTGCTTGGGGCATGAACCCATGACCCTGAGATAACAGTCTCATGCTAGAGTAGGTAGACTGACTGAGGTAGCCAGGTTTCTGAAAGGAGCCCTGAATTTTTCAACATTCTCTTAGTCTGGAAACATCTCAAAGGAACTCCTTTATTTTCTGCTGGTCTCTATCAAAACAGAAACGACCTGAGAAAATGCTGCTACCAAGAAGTTTTGCTTGTCTCTGTTCTTTTGCTGTTAAAATTCCTTTTTAAGCTTTTGTAAAGTTTACATGGAAATTTGTGACATTGCCGCCAGCTGCTCGGGTTCTTCCGCTTCAGCGGTAAACTTGCCACAGCAGCCTGCCCTGTCAACGCTGCTGGGCTGCTTTTGAGAAGCTTCCATACTCTTGAACTATCCTGCTCTATTGGGAGTTGGAATCCATACTCCTGAGATGGCCTGAAGCCCTCAAGAGTTCTAGGGGATAGTGTCTGTGCTCTCCAGATGCCTTCCCATGACTATTCAAGCAGCAGCAGGACCTGGGAAACTGGCAGTAATGTTATGAACTTCCATGTAAGCTACACAAAAGCTTAAAAAGGAATTTTAGCAGCAAAAGAACAGAGACAAGCATGACTGCTTGGTAGCAGCATTTTCTTGGGTGGTTTCGGTTATTTTTTATTTTTTGGTTAATTATTGAACCCACAAAAGTCATTGCTTCCTTAATGTGTCACATATGTATATGATGTAATATTGAAAGCTAATACAAGTTAACATATATTACTGAATATATATCATACAACATTGGTGTTATTTACCTCTGAATCCTTCGTTCTTTTATACTGACCATCCACCCACCATAAGTGAAGAATGATCCTGAATTTCTGTTTCCCAATTGATAGTGTCCCTTCCTGTCAAATACCTAATCAAAGAACTTTAGACACAGAATGAATGATGTGAGTAAGAAAATTACCTGTGACATGGGTTATATTCATTATTGCTTAATGTAATCTGAAAAGATCTGACATGATATAACCATTACGAATTAAGCTGGACTAAAATTCTGTAGTTGTATATTAGTTATATATACATACAAATATATTCAGAAAAAAATATGTATGTCAAAATACACACACACACACACACACAGACAGACAGACAGACACACACACACACACACACACACATATATATATTTATATATATGTCACAATAAGAATTATCAAATGGTGGTTATATTATTAATGACATAATATTGAAACATTTGGAATGCAAATGACTGCAATAATACAGATGTGAATTGATAAAATTATATTTTTATTAAATTTATATTTAAAATAATTAGTGAACTTAACATGTAAATTCTAAGTTCTTGAATTTTATTTTGAAATTCTAAATTTCAATATACATTGAAAATATTAATTTTATGCAGTATGTCTTTTGCCAATTAAACATATTCTTAGATATCTACAGAAATGGAAGAACTATAGAATTATAATTGTGATTGAGGATATTTTGAAACTTTCTTCATGTCCGTTCATAAAGCCTTATGTAATGGATAGGCATATTTCTTTTTCATTATTGTTATATTTTATTCTGTTTAATAGTCACTCTCTTTGAATAACTACATATTAACAATTATTAATAACAATTAACCACAGACAGTCCATTGGAGATTTTTTCACTTCTAACATCTTTTAATTCAGGTGTTTTGAAAGGTGTCATTGACTAAATTATGAATGCAATTTCCAAGTAAAAAGAACACTTTTACTAATGGCTAATAGTTGATTTTGTATTCTCCAGTTTATGTAAATAGTATTGGGTTATACGACATGTGAAAGTGGACCCTTTCAAATTTTTCATATTATAAAATGCAATTTCATGAAACAGCATTCTTACTGTTCATTATGTTTGAACATTTGATTCCTTATAAGCATAGTTGTTGTTCCTGATGATTTTAGTGCTTTCTTTAAATAATCATTCTCTTGGTTTGACTACATAACATCATCAATTAATAATAATAAATCATAGGAAGTAAATATGTGATTTTTTTCGTTTTTTTTTTTGAGACAGGGTGTCTCTGCATAGCTTTGGAGCCTATCCAAACACTTCTCTGAGGCCAGGCTGGCCTGGAAATCACAGAGATACATCTGCCTTGGCCTCCTGAGTGCTGGGATTAAAAGCATGCACCACCAATGCCCGGCTGATTTTTCATTTCAAAATGTCATAATTTATGTGTTTTGAAAGGTGTTATTGATCCAAAATAAAAATACAATTTCCAAGTAAACTTAGCATTTCATTATGATTCATGTTATTGCTACAGTACCTGTTGTTGTCCTGTTATGTCTAAGTTTCTTTATTATGTTTGTCTGATTCCATACAGTCAGACAATAATTGCCTTTAATTTCTTCCAGGTCTGTTTTGTTATCCAATTCAGGAGATGATGCCAAAAGAGTATACCCAGGATAATTGTCTGAGAGAAATATCAAGATGTTTAGTAAATAAAAGGCCTGGAAAATTACACATAAGGAAGATGTCAGTATGTAGATGTAAAGAATGTGGAAATTCGTTTACAAATGGCTCAGAACTTCAAGTTCATCAAAGACGACATGCTGAAGAGAAACCCTACAAATGTTCAGATATTGGAAAATTCTTTAACCAGAGCTCCACACTTCAAGTGCATCAAAGAATACACACTGGAGAGAAACCTTACAAATGTTCAGATTGTGGAAATTTCTTTAAACGGAGGTCACACCTTCAAGTGCATCAAAGAATACACACTGGAGAGAAACCTTACAAATGTTCTGATTGTGGAAAGTCATTCAATGATAGCTCAAAACTTAAAGTTCATCAAAGAATACACACTGGAGAGAAACCTTACAAATGTTCTGATTGTGGAAAGTCATTCACTGTTGCCTCAAATCTTAAAGTTCATCAAAAAATACACAATGGACAGAAAACTTAATAATACCCAGATTGTGGAAAGTGTTTTAAGCAGAGCTCAAATCTTCAGGATCCTCAAACAATACACACTTGAGAGAAATCATGTAAGTGTAATGCATGTGACAAGTCTTTTTAACAGGGCTCACCACTTAAAATTCATCAATCAGTCTATACTGGATAGAAGCCTTGCAATTGAAATGCATGTAGCATGTCATTACTAACAGCTCACTACTTACTTTTCATCAAAGAATACTTAATGAAAAAATGTTAAAATATACAAAGTGTGGCAAGTTGTGTGCCTATGCTTCTCATGTTTAAAAACACTACACAAACATGGAAGTAAGAATCCATAATATTTAATGTGTCTGTTACATGCTATGTCCTTTTCCCATTACTCATTTCTGTAAAAGCTCACAACATCCATAAACTAGAGAAAGCCTATAAATGTGAAGCATTTGGGAAAACATCTTCTGGGGCTTCAATCTTAATGACCATACAGAATCCATACTAGGACACGCCAATATTAAAAATGTTGCAAGTTTTATGGAGTGCTCACATAGTCAAACCCAACAAAGCATCACCAATGGAAAGAAATGTAACAAAGTACAGTGTTTTAAATGTTTTTAAAGAAGCTCAAAATTTAGAGCACATCTGAAAATTCAAGAAAGAAACCAACTCAATAAGGAATCACTTTCCCAAAAATCATACAAAATTAAGGTTCTTTAATATGTTAGTAGTTGAAGAAAACTTTTAGCATTTGTTGAAACTTTATTCAGTTAGATGAGTGGCATTATGAAGCCTTAGGATCATTGTCATTTTAAAATCATTATACCAAGAAATAAAATGGCTCTTCCCAGAAGTATTGTTGGAAAACTATCTACATAGTCAGCAATATGTCCTTTTGTTCTATAATGAAACCGTTCATTAAAATAACATAGGACAAACTTGATAATAGTTGAAGGCACTAGTAATTTAAAATGTGAATTGTTATACCAGGGTAAATTTACTGATAACCATCCATTTCAACATCACGGCAGAATTTTTGTATATGTTATGAAACAGAATATTGAACTCTTATTGATAATAGTTTTCATATACCCGTCATGGTATTCCTATTGTTTTCAGTTTTAGAGAATATGATATAGATTTTTTAAAACTAATATGTATTCCCATTTTCTCAATTAACAATAAATCATATATAACTTGTGTTCAGTTACTGCTGACTTGGTTTGGTCAACATCCATTTTATACTACTGTAGGGTACTAAGATTCAGGAATTACAATACAAAAATTACCAAAATTCATGACCTGAAAATACATAACTAATAACTTTAAGAAAACTATAACAGTTTGCATCATTAGGTCTCTGTGTGTGTGGGAAAAGGCTTGATTATGTGAAGACCAGAGTGGGTGGGTGAGTAAAGTTCACCTGTTTACATGGGCAGAGTTAGGCCCCAGGCCAGAAACTGATACACAACAAAAATGCAAACTAACTGAAAACTACTTCCCCTCATTGAATGAAGCTATGAACATTGCAAATCCACCTGTGTTTGTGTGAGGTTGTTGATAGTTTATGTAAAAATTCTCCAGATATTTTACTTTCTTCAGATTCTTTTTTCCTTAAGAGTTGAAGATTATAGAGTCAGAAAGTACTGGTTTAACCAAGAATGCCTACCTGCATAGCTTTAGATAATAACCCTGCCACTTAAAGATAATATATATGTAATAACTTTTTGAATCTATTTGCATGTAGGTATTACAGGCACAGAGATCACTGGGTGTTGTTGTTTCCATTCAGAGAGATTGGAACACCTGATCCCCATTTTTCTTTTGGTCCCTTTTTTATCTGTATATATTTTCAGCATTCTTACAGCACTCCACATATACGGTCACTGGAGACTTAATGCACAGAAAAGCCATAGCCAAATAGTGCTTATTCACAAATAAGTAAGATGTTTGTGTGTGTAAATTGAATTATATTCATAATTTCTCATCAAGAAAGAAAACAACATGATTATTAAGTACTAAGCAATATTTGAGTAAGACTTCCAAATAAAATTTCTAGACATAAAATTGAAGGACAACAATTGGCAACTCTACCTATTCTTAGAATATGTGACAATAAATAACAAAATAGCAAACAAGAAAATAAGCTGGAATAATTTTCAGAACTGGAAAATGACTCAACTAAACAAGAAATTGTTGTTTCCTCAATATTTTATCTCATACAATATATTGTATGGTAGATGATTACTCTAAAAATGACCACCTGAATAATTTTTCCTATATTTACTTGCAGATTGCTGGTTCAGCCATATCTGATGGGAACTGCTAAAGTCATAAAGCCATCAGAGCTGCTTAACCATATCAAACAAAGCTGAGACACATAATGGTTTCTCTGTTATTTTTGTTTTTGATATTGGGATGTTGCACAGTGATGGGACTATTAATACTTGCACCATTTGGAGATATTAGATTACTGAGTTTTTTATGAATCATTTTTGCCATCCTGCAGGAGTGCGTCTTCTATATTTAGGGAGATATCCTTCCTGTGGTACATTTTCCTTACAAATTGAATACTTTGACACATAAAGAAGCCAAAGTTCATTTTATGAGATTTGAAACATCTGTCTCAGAAGTTACTCAGAAACTACATAATCAGAACAAGGTAAAAGAAAGTTAAATGACATTCAGTGGGCTAGAGGAGTTGGCTGCAGATTAGATTGCAAGCCTATTCCCACTGTACAATCAGGTAATTATGGCATACAGAGCAACAAAGTAAAATTGTCTGATGACCAGTGAGCTATGTGAGAGCTTGCTCTGTTTTTTGGTTAGGTTATATTAAGTTTTGTCAATGTTGTTGATTTTCTCAATGTGTCAACTCTGTGTTTCATTGATACATTGTATTGTTTTCTTTGATTACACTTTATTGATTCTAGCCCTCAATATCTTTACTGGCATCTATTCTTCCTGGGGCAGTTAGAATGTTTTGTTCCAGATTTTCAGATGTGTTGTTATGTTACTAGTGGGGGGGTCTCCATTTCCTTTGTCTAGGCTCTTAGTGCTATGAACTTTCCTCTAAGAACTGATTTTAATGTTTTCCATAATTTTCAGTATGCTGTAGATTTGTATTCTTTGAGTTCTAAAACATTATTCATTTCTTCCTTTATTTCTTACTTGACTGTGGGTGACGCAATGAACGCTGTTCAATTTCCATCAGTTTGTAGACATTCTTCAAATTGTGTTCTTCTTGAATTCTAACTTTAAACAGTGATATCCAATAAGAAACAGGGTGTCATTCCAATTTTATTTTATCTGTTGAGCATTTCTTTGTTGCTATATGTTCAATTTTAGAAAAGGTTCTGTGGTGTTCTGAGAAGGCATATTATTTTGTATTGGCATGGAATAATATGTTTATGGCCTTTTAAACACAATTGAGTCATAATTTATTTCCTTTTTTGTCTAATAATTATTTTTCTGGTAGTTAAGTGGTGAGAGTGGGGTGTTAAAGTCTTCCAGTATTAGTGTATGGGGTTTTATGTGTGTCTCAAATTTTAGTATTTTTTTTTCTACAAAAGCGTTTACCTTTGTGTTTTGAGCATATGTATTCAGAATTAAGACTTCATTTTGAAGGATTTTTAATGTGATGAATATAAAATGACCATCTTCATCTCCTTTGATTAAATTTAGATTGAAATCTAATTTATTCAGTTTTAGGGTAGCTACACAAGCTTGTTTATTAGGTCCATTTGATTGGAAAATCTTTTCTCAACCCTTTACTCTGAGGTACTATCTGTCTTTGAAGTTGTATTGTGTTTCTTCTATGCAGGAGATGGATTTACTCTATCAATTTATACATTCTGTTAGCCTGTGTATTTTATAGGAAAACTGAGAACATTGATATTGCCAGAAATTGATGACCATTGATTGTTCATTCCTTTAATTTTTGGCTTTGGTGGTGATGGTGGTATTGTGTATGTGAGTTTCTTTTTTTTTTTTTTGGAAGTTTGCAAGTGTGATATTAACAATTTTGTATGCTTTATTTTGAGTGTAGCTAACTGATTTACTTTGGAATTTTCATTCAAATACATTCTGTAGGGCTGAATTTGGGATTTTTAATTCTTAAATCTGGATTGTCTGGGTATATGTGATATTCTCCATCTATAATAATAGAGGGCTTTTTTGGAGTACTCTGGGCTGGCATCCATTTTTTTACTAGTCTTTGTAGAACATGTAACTAGGGTATCTGTCTTTAAGAGTTTCTACTGAGAAGTTAGGTGTAATTGTGTTAGGTTTGCCTTTATATGTTTTTTGGGCTTTATTCTTCTCAGGTTTAATATTTTTTATTCATTTTTGATCTTTTGTTTGTTATTATTATTTGAGAGGGTATTGTTTTTGGTGTAGTCTATTTTGTGTTCTTTAAGTTTCTAGTCCTATCATAGGCATTTCCTTCTTTTGGTTGGGAAAGTTTTCTTCTATTATTTAGTAGAATATGTTTTCTGTGCCTTTGAGCTAGCATTTTCACCTTCTTCTTTAACTGTTATTTTTACTTTTGGTCTTTTCATGGTGTTCCAGATTTCCATGGATATTTTGTGTGAAGAATTTGATGTATTTAAAATTTTTCTTATGTCAATGAATCTATTTTCTATAAGGCATCCTCCTCTCTGAGATTATCTTTTCCATATCTTCTATTCTGTTGGTTAAGCTTGCATATATAGTTCATCCTCATTTACCCAGATTTTCCATTTCCTGCATTCCCTCAGCTCATGTTTTCTTTATTTCCTCTATATCATTTTTTTCTTGAAAAGTTTAATTGATTTGTTCACCTGTTATTTTTCCTGGTCTTTCCTTGCTTGCTTTAATGGATTTGTTCACATATTGATTTTTTTTGTCATTTCCTTCATCTCTTCTAGGGAGTTCCTCATTTCCCCCATTAATAGCCTTTATCAACTGCATAGAGATATTTTAAGGTCATTTTCTTCTGCTTCATTTGCACTTGGATATTTAGATCTTGCTGGTGTAGAACCCATAGTCTCTGGTAGTGTCATGCTACTACTCTTCCTTTTATGGAATGTATTTTTATACTGTCATTTACATATCTCTTCCTCCAGTGGATACAATTGAAGTCTCTGATTCAGGGAATCTCTCTTCCTTCCATTGGTGTAGGTGGGGCCTGTGGCTTATGTGTTGCTCCTTGTCTCCTAGTGGGGGAGAGGCCAGGGGCTGTTTGTGGCAAACTCAGTGTTGGATATTTTAACATATGGGAATGCTGTTACCAGGTGTCTTGGGTATAGTAGTTGGGATGGGCAAATGATGGATCAGAGGCAACTAGGATCTAGCAGCAAAGGGCCTCAAGCCAGCGGTGAGCATGGGGATGTGTGGAGGCTGCCCCAAATCTCTGGGGTTACAGTGGACAGGGTTGGGGAATGTGATTTGTCCCAAGAAATTAGGGCCTAAAATTTAGGGGTTTGCAGTGGTGGGCAAGACACTCACCTCTCCTGGTAAGTGTGGGGCCAGCCTCCAATGATGGCAGATTCGTTACTTGAAGATTTCCTGTGTCAACTCATTTATATTAATCTGTGGATTTGGCTTACCTAGGTGATATACTGATGTCTTGCCTCCCTGGGGACTACATGGTGTCTCTTCACAATGTTTTCCTTCTCCCTACCTTTTACTTTGGAATTCCTGCCAAGCTAAGTTGTGTCTTGCCATTATCATAAACAACTTTATTCATCAACCAATAAGTAAAATATGTGGATCCCCCCCAGAAGAAGAAATATACAAGATTTTCTGTCCTAATTGGGAGTGTCTGGAGGGGGAAGGGTAGAAAGAGAGTGGGGAGGGGAAAAAGGGAGGAGGGAGGAAAACATGAAGGATCTGAAAGATTAAGATAAGGGAATGACAGATAGATACAGCAAGGAATGTGATACTTTGATAGAGGGATCCATTAATGGCTCAACAAGAAATCTAGTACCAGGGAAATTCCCTGGAATCCACAATGAAGTTGTCAGTGAAGAATTTAGGCAATAATGAAAAGGGTGCATTTACTGACCTTCCCATATTATTACATTGATGACTACATTGGTTAACACCATGAAGCCAATATTCAATAACTGATGTAACCTGATGCAGACATTCACAGCTAAGCACTATGCAAAACACCTGGATTCACTTTATAGAGATGGAGGAGCAATAATATGATCAAAGAGTAATGATCCTCTTTGGGAAACACATAGAAACATTTGGATCGAAGATGTGGTACCTCACTGAGTTCAGACTTGACAGCTGTGGAATCTGCATAAGATTGAAATAGTCCCCATAAATGTTGCTGACAATGGGGGCAAAGGGGCTTAGGCACTTTATGGAGCTGCTGGAAGTGAAACCAGCAAATATTCATAGTATGTGAACTGGATTTTTAGATACCATTACCTAGGGAGGGATACCTTGCACTACAAAGTTGTAGAAGGAAAGGCTATGGTCATGTCCCAAATGATGAGACAGAATTTGATGATTTCCCCATGAGAGGCCTCACCCACTCTGAGAAGTGTATGGGGTTTGGTTGGGGAAAAGGAGGGGGAGTTGTAGGAGGGAGAGGGAACTGGCATTGGTATGTAAAATGAAATTGTTTTAAATGTAAAAATAGACAAGACAAAACAAAGGGAAACATATAGTCACAACACACAATGGGACATTCCCTGTCTCTATACCTTCTATTAGTGATGACAGTTAAATGGTTTTTACACTCCTACATATTTTATCAAGCTTTCACAGAAGAAAAGTTCCTTATATTCCTTCAAAAGATTCGTCATATGGTGAGGAGAGTTAACATAATGTATGAAGATATTTCCCTTAAATTCTGTAAGAACAGTGTAACCCCCAATACAGACAGTGGAAAGAGGGTTTCAAAAACTATGACCTAATTACATATAACCACCCACATAAGTCACTAATTATGTAAATGTAATATTCCAATTATAAAAACTCCTGTAGTCTTAATTATTCCTCTTTATATTTGCTCTTCTACCATAATGTAGCCTCACCACACTGAGTTATTACTGTTTTAATTTCTCCTCCTTCTTTTAAGCAATACTATTTTTAATTATCATTTTTCTGGAAAAAGGCGACATTACAATTGGCCACATACTAGGTTCGTAAATTCTATAGACAGTAAATAGATAACATTGTTACCAAAATCTTAAATGCTAGAATCCATGAATTTGTGAAAACATGCACTATTTGTCTTTCTAGGTTAAATCACTTAGGAGAATGTTTCCAGGTCCACCCATTTAAAACCAGTGTGTGGTAAAAAAAAAAAAAAAAAAAACTAGTGATGAATTTGTTAGTGTATAACCTAACAAACAATTCAAGAATACTTGAATAATTTAAAATATCACATGTCCACAAGTTTTATAGAAGAAGCAATTAAAATTTCTCAAGTAATGGAACTTGATGGATTCAATGCAGAATTACCCCACCCCTCTGAGAAGAAAAACAGCAATACACTTCCAATTGTATGACAAATCTGAAATTTTCCATTTCAAGAACACATCAAAATCAATATATACTGGTATCAAGGTGGCTTCATCCAAGAGTTGCTTATAAGAAACAACAGAAGTAAATGAATTCACAAAATGAATTAAGAGGACAGAATATAAGAAAGAGACCACAGGATCATTTATTTAGATGCAGAAAAGTCTTTTTACAAAATAATATATCCATTCATTATAAAAATTAGAGTAGGAAGAACATGTCTATATATAACAGAATATGATTTTAACAAGCAAATTACCAAAATAATCATCCTAAATGGAGATTTCCTAAAAAAAATTCCTCTATAATTGGGAAAATTCTCACTGTCCACATACCTGGTCTGTTTTATGGTTGAAGTATCAGTCGAAGATAAAATGAAGTTCACTGGATAGAGATAGGCCAGAGTAATGTCAAGCAATTCTCATTGAATATAATATTTATTTTATACAAGAATTTTTAAATGAAGATTCTCATGTCTTATGTACTAAGGCTACTGCTCGACTCTATTTTTTATTTATTTATTTATTTATATTTTGCTTTAGTATTGGCACCATGAACGTCATTGCTTCCTTAATGTTTCACATACATAAATGGTGTAATATTGCAGAAAACTGCAAGTTAACATATGTTCTTTAGGAAATATACAAACTTGGTGTTATTTGCCTCTGAATCCTTCATTGTTTTGTACTGATCATGCATCATAAGTGAAGAATTCTGAATTCCTGTTTTCAAATTGATAGTGTCCCTGTCTGTCAAATCCTTAACAAAAGAAGTTCAGAAATGTAATCAATGAGTTGAGCAAGAAATTACCCTGTGCTATCGGTTATGTTCATTATTGCTTGATTACTGTATTATGATGAGAACTGAAATGCTGTTTACATTAGCAATTAAGCTGGACATTATACATACATACATACATACATATACATATACATATACATACATACATACATATATATATATATATATATATATATATAATTTGGAATGCAAATGACTAGGGTAGTCCTGATATGAATTGATATAATCATATTTTCAATAAATTTACTTTTAAAATAATTTGAGAATTTAACATGTAAACTCTGTAGTGTCCTATTTATTTTGAATTTCTAAATTTCAATATACTTGGAAAATATGAATTTTATACAGTATGTCATTTACGAATTCAACATATTCTTAGGTATCTGAAGAAAATGCATTCCTATTGAATAATCTTTGTGATCTGTATATGTTAAAACCTACTGTCCTCATGTCCATGAAACTTTAGGAATGGAGAGACATATTTGTTGTTCATGATTATTTTGTTATTGACCTTTTAATAGTTACCCACTTTGAATAAACACATATTAATATGTATTAATAAAAATAATGATAGAAAGTCTGTATGTCTGTTTTTCAATTCTAACATTTTATAATTAATGTGTTTGACAGGTGTTATTAATCTATATTAATGCAAGTTCCAAGTAATTACAACAATTTAAGTAATGGCTAATACTTGATTTCATATTCTAAAGTTTATGTTTAGAGTATTAGGTTACATGATATTTGTAAAGAGGACTCTTTCAAATTTTTCATATTATATAATACAATCATGAAATGTCATTCTTCTTGTCCAACATGTTTGGACTTTTGATTTCTTAGCACCATATCAGTTGTTCATGATCTTCAAGTGCACCAAGAATACATACCAGAGAGTTACCATACAAATATAATGTAGAAAGTCTTTTATTGCAGGCTCAACTCTTTTTTGTAATTTTTATTAGTTCAAATTAAGAATAAGCTTGTTTTACATGTCAATCCCTTTTCCCTCTCCCTCCCTCCCCCTCCCCAACCCCAACCTACCTCCCACCCCATCCACCCTCCACACCCCAAGCAGGGTAGGGCATTTGATGGGGGCTCCCCAAAGTCCACCACATAATCCAGGCCCAGGCCTATGCCCTCCCCCATGTGTACAGGCCAAGAATGTGGGATGGGCTCTCAAAGTCCCTTCTTACACCAGGGAAAATATTAATCTACTACCAGGGACTCCCTAGAATGTGGAGGCTTCCTAATCGACATCCATGTTCAGGGATCTTGATCAGTCCTGTACTGGCCTCCCAAACATCAGTCTGAGATCCTTGTGCTTCCCCATGTACAAACCAGCGGTTTCTGTGGTTTTCACTGGCCTGGTATGAACCCATTGGATCTTCATTCCTTCCTCTCTGCAACTAAGTTCCAGAGTTCAGTTCAGTGCATATCTGTGAGTGTTTGCCTCTGCTTCCAGCAGCCACTGGATGAGGGTTCTATGATGGCATAAAAAGTAGTCTTCAGTCTCATTATTGGTGAAGGGCATTTTGGTTATCATCGCCACCATTGCAATGACTGTCAGTTCCTATCATCCTTGTTAGTCTCTGGCAGTCTCCCTCACCAGATCTCTCCTTGGACCTATAATGGCTCCCTCTTATATGGTATCTCTCATCCTGGTATCCTCTGTTCTTCCCTCAACAGAATATTTCTGCTCCTCCATTTCCTCCTCTCATTTTGGCACCTCCCTCTTCCCTACTGTCATACTCACAATTATCTATGCAGCTCCAGCCACTTCCCATTCCTGGGGTCCATGCATTTTTCCTTTAGAGTCCGTCATGTTTCCTTGTTACTTTGGTTAAGAGGATTATAGGCTGGTAATTCTTTGCTCTATGTCTAAAATTCATATATCAGTGAGTAGATACCATGTTTGTCTTTCTGTGACTGGGTTACCTAACTCAGGATGGTTTCTTCTACTTTCATCCATTTGCCTGCAAATTTCAAGATTATGTTGCTATTTTCTACTGAGTAGTTTTCCATTGTGTCAATGTACCACATTTTCTCTATCCATTCTTCAGTTGAGGGGCATCTAGTTTGCTTCCAGGTTCTGGGTATTACAAACACTGATATAAACCTGGTTGAACATATGTCCTTGTTGTATGAACATGCATCATTTGGGTATATGACCAAGAGAGGAATTGCTGGATCTTGAGGTAGACTGATTCCCGTTTTCCTGAGCAACTACCATACAGATTTCCAGAGTGGTCTTACAAATTTGCACTTCCATCAGCAATAGAGGAGTGTTTCTTTTTCTCCACATTGTCTCCAGCACAGGTTGTCATAATTGTTTTTGATTTTTTGCCATTCTGACAGGTGTCAGGTGGTAGGGATTTGTTGTACTTGAGATTTTCTTTGAACAATGACTCTATATCCTCTAGCGAGTCTTCAACAACTGAGATTCTCTCTTCTGTCTCTTGAATTCTATTGGTTATACTCATATTTATAATTCCAGATCATTTATCAAGCCTTTCTATTTCCTGCATCCCCTCATTCTTTATTTTCTTTATTGTGTATATTTCAGCTTTGATGCCTTGAACTGTTTCAATTGCTTCATTCACATGTTTAGCTCTTTTTTTCTTGGCTTTCTTTAGATTCTTTAAGAGATTTATTTACTTCTTGAATTTTTTTGGTTCGTCTTTTCCTACATTTCATGTAATTCTTTGCCTGTATTTTCTTCTATTTCTTGAAGGGATATTCTTGTTTCCTCTTTAAAGGTCTCTCTCAACTTCCTAAGATAATTTTTGAGGTCCATATCTTTTTCATCCTCTGTGTTGGGCTTTTCAGATCTTGCTGGTGTGGAGTCCCTATATTCTGGTGGTGTCATATTGGTCTTTCTGTTGTTGGTTGTGTTCTTAATCTGTCTTCTTCCCATCCCTGAACAGTGAGTGCAGGTTGAGTCTCTCCCTCTCTCCAGTGGCAGGCCAAGTGCTCAGCCTCTGGAGGCAGTTGAGGCTCAGGCACCTGCCACAAGACAGAGGGCAGAGTGTAGACTGGGGTGAGATGTGTTCAGACTCAGGGTGGGCCTTCCCTTCTAGGCAGGTCCACTCTTGTTGGGGTGGTGATTGCAGGCAGAAGCGAGCAGGAATTGATGGGGAGGTTGGAGACCAGAGCAGTGCACAGACTCTCCTGAGGCATGGGCACCCACCACAGGACAGAGGGAAGAGCAGCAAGCTCAATTATTAAAGTTCATCAAAGAATACATACTTGAGTGAAACCTTACAATTGTAAACTATGTGCGAAGTCCTTTACCAGCATTTCAGTTCTTCAAGTTCATGAAAGTATACACAGTGGAGAGAAACCTTACAAATATTCTAATTGTAGAAAGTTCTTTAACCACAGCATAAATCTTCTAGTTCATCAAAGAATACACACTGTACAGAAACTTTAAAATTTTGAAGTGTTTGTCATGTGCTTTAAAAAGAGATCAACATTTGAAATTCATCCAAAAATACATACTGGAGAGAAGCATTGCAATTTTAATGCATATGACAAGTCCTTACCTAAGAGCTCAATAATTATTTTCCTCTAAGAATACATAGCAGATGGCAAGCTAAAAACATACAAATTGTGGCAAGTTGTGTGGTTATAATTCACATCTTCAAACACACTGTACAAATGGAAAAGTCAGACTCCTTAAAATTTAATGAGTATGTTACATGCTATGTCCTTATACCATGGATCATCTCTGCAATATCTCACTACATCTGTACATTAGAAAAAACTTATAATTGTGAGGCACTTGAGAAAATCTATTCTGAGTAATTAAATCTTAACAAATATCACAGAATCCATAAGAGAATAACAATCACAATATTAAATATGTGGCAATTTTCAAAGAGTGCTCAGATAGTCAAACTTAACAAAGAATCAGTAATAGAAAGAAATGTAAAAATGTACAGTGCTTTCAGAAATTTTTTAAAGGAAACTCAAAACTTAGAGCACATCTAAAAATTCATGAAAGAGACCAACTCAATAGGAAATTATTGTCCCAATATTCATACAAAATTATGTTGTTTTATAATGTGAGTTCCGGACGGACACTTTTTAGCATATGTTGATACTTTATTCACAGTTAGATGAGTGACATTACTAAGCCTTATGATATTGTCGTTTTTAAACTCATTCTATCATGAAATAAAATAGTTATTCCAAAATGATTGTTGGAAAACCATCTACATATGCAGCAATATATCTGTCAGTACTACACTGAAATCAGGTACTAAAATGATGTAGAATAAATTTGACAATAGTTGAAAGCATGAAAATTTAAAATGTGAATACTTCTTCCAGGGAAATTTTACTGGTAACAATCCAATAGAACATTTCTGCATAATTTTCTGTACGTTTTATGGGATAGAATATTGAACTTTTATTGATAATTGATTTCATACAACTACCATAATGTTGCTAGTGCTTGAAATTTTACAGAATATAATATTGTTTTGAACCTAATGTTTATTATCATTTTCTCAATTATCAATAAATACAATACAACTTGTGATCAACTACTGTTAACTTGGAATGGTGAACACCCAGTTTATACTAGTGTAGGGCAATAAGTGTCAGGATTTTCAATACAAAGAATTACCAAAAAACATGGCCTTAAAATACAGAAAAATGGTTTTATGAAAATTATAACACATTGGATCATTAGAAGTAAATGTGCAGGAAATGAAGGTTTGATAATATGAAGACCTGAGTGGGTGTGTGAGTGAACTTCAGCTTTTTACATGGGCAGAGTTAGGTCCAAGACCAGACACTGAGACACAACAAAAATACAAACTAATTGAAAACTAAATTCCCCTCATTGATTGAAGCTATTATCATTACAAATCCTCCTGTGTTTGTGTGAGGTTATTGGCCATTTGTGTAAAAACTAGCCAGCATATATTGCTTGCTTCAGATACTAAGGCC
Source organism: Cricetulus griseus (assembly GCF_003668045.3). Lineage (NCBI taxonomy): Eukaryota > Metazoa > Chordata > Mammalia > Rodentia > Cricetidae > Cricetulus > Cricetulus griseus. The sequence continues at coordinate 16,822 of NW_023276850.1, forward strand.
TCAACAGTTGAAGGATATAGAGTCTGAAAGTACTGATATGAGGTAAGAATGCCTACCTGCATAGCTTTGTATAATAACCATGCCACTGAAATATCAATCAATATGTAATAACTCTTTGAATCTATTTGGATGTAGGTATTATAGACAGAGATTCTGGGGTGTGGTTGTTTCCATTCAGAGAGGTCTGAAGATCTGATCCCTTGTTTTCTTTGTGGCCCTTTTAGATATGAGTATATTTTCTCCATTTTTTAAAATATTTTGGTTTTGTGAGACAGGATTTCTCTGTTGCTTTTGAGGCTGTCCTAGAGCTAGGTCTTGAAGACCAAGTTGGTCTCTAATTCACAGAGATTCAGCTGCTTATGTCTCTCAAGTGCTGGATTAAATTTGTGTGCCACCACCACCCAGCCTTCTCTTCTCCATTCTTAAACCACACCACATATATCTGTCACTGGAGAAACACTGGATAGGAAATCAATAGTCCAAAAGTCCCTATTCAAAAAGAAATAAATTATTTGGGGGTTTGAAATTAATTATATTCACAATTTCTTATTAATTAAGAAAACTGCTTGCTTATTAACTCCTAATGAGTCTTAGAGTAGGACTTTCCTAATAAAATTTTCTAGACAGAAAAGAAGAATAACCATTGGAAATTCTACCTATTTTTAGAACATGTGATAGCAAACACCAAAGAAGTCACCAGACAACCCAATATGCTGAAATTAATTTTCCAAACTAGAGAAATGACTCACCTAAGTGAGAAATGCTTGTTTCTTCAATGTTTGACCTCATACTTTGTACATGTATATTTTTCATCTCGTTTTTTTGCTCTTTTTAGCCTTTTGTCTCCAATTTCAAAGAATTGTGGGTTTCTTTCGTTTGTTCTGATTTCAGCACTATGTTGGGTTAATTTTCTTATTCTGATTTCAGGTCCAGTGTGGCTTCTTTCATTGGTTATGCTTTCAAGGTTGGGATGGTTTTTTTATTGACTATGCTTTAGGTGCTGGTTCTTGTTTCTCTGTTTCCATGGTCAGGGGAGGGTTCCTTTTTGGCAATTTTATCCCACAAGCACCATGACACATGTGTGGTCAGAGGGCAATCTTGGATGTTAGATCTTTACGTTCCACCTCATTGAGATGGGGCCTCTTGGATGTTCTTCTGGTGCATGTGCCAGGCTAGCTGGCTAACAAGCACCCAGTATCCATTTGTGTCAACTTGCTGTCTACCAATAGAAGCAATGGTGGGGATACAGACATCAATACTACACTCAGGCTTTTTGTGGGGAGTGTTGGTATCTCATATTTATACACCACACATTTATTATCAAGTGATTTTACCCATCTCTTCATGTCAGCAGAGCTTCTCCCCTTTTCTTTCTTGGAGTGAGGACTAAAGCTAAGGGCTCATCCTTGATAAGAAAGATCTCTAATACTGATCTATATGCCCAGCCCTTTACACTTTTGCTTTTGAGACAGGTTCTAACTGATTAGGTCAAGATGAGCTTCAACTTTCTCAGCAGACCAGGCAGACTCTAACTTTGAATCCTCCTGCCTCCCGATGTAGCTGATATTATACAAATATGCTATAAGCTCTACATTTGAGAAATTTTTTGTTGTTGTTGTTTATAGAATGTTGTCCATTTTGTTTAAGTATACAAATTGTTTCGTATACAGGTTGAACAATTATTTAATTGACAATGAAATTATTTTGTAATTTCATAAAATGCGATTTTCTCAAATATATACAATGCACAAATGTATATTGTAAGATGTTTAATAAGCTAGTTGTATATTTGGGATAATAACATATTTCATTCACTCTTGTAACAGTTTTATTTTTAAACTAATTTGTTCTATGTGTATGGGTATTTTACCTGTAAATACTTCTGGGCACTATGTGCATGCCTGGTACCTTTGAAGGCCAGGAGATAGCTTTAGATCCATGAAAAAGAACTACAAACAGTGGTGATCCTGTGTGTGTGCTGGGAATGTATCTTTGGTATCTTGCTAGAGTAACCTATGCTGTGACTATGAACCCTTGAACCATGTTACTAGCCCTACATTTTTCCATGATAAATTAAATCTAGTTGCCTTGCACTTTTAAAATGTATTCCTTGGAGCTGACTTATATCTGCCTTTTGGATATGTTTTCCCAAACATCTGGTAACCACCATAATATACCCCTCTTCCAGGGGAACAATCTCAACATATGTAAGATTTGTCTCTTTCTGTCTTTCATATATCACTTCATGGTATCCTTTATGTTCAAACACAGTGATGCAAATTGCAAACTTTCATCATTTACAAGTCAACAGCTGTTACAAAATTCCTTTAGATGCTTATTGTTTAGTATATTTGGAAATTATATCTTTCTTTTCTTTTCTGGTCCTGGTAACTAGCCTTGTTTTTCTAAACATTGGCCATTTGGTTACTATTTTAAAAAGGAACATACTGTGGCTCTGGCATTTTTCTCTGGTATTTTTATGTTATATCATTAGGTTCTGCTCTTATCTTCTTCCAAGCTGTTGTAGAACAGCCCATGGTAGATCAATCCAGGAATAAAGTATTTATAATTGGCTCCTACTCAATTTTGAATGTCAAGCCAATTACAAACCTCACAAATTCCATGGGAATACATTCTAGATCTGCCTCCATCTTCTTCCTGTCATTGCCATGATATCAGTTCCCAGGTTCATCTTCTTGTGTGTTCTGGGAAGAAACTCAGGATCATTCTGCCTGCTAGCACACCTCAGTGCTCCCACACTTTCCCGTGATTTAGCCAGGCCTTCCTAAGCTCTGATGATTTTGGGGACCTTGGATAATACAAACCCAATTTCTAAAGGCGACCTGGTCATGAAATCCCCCTTCCAAAATCCCTCCTTTTTGATTCAAAGAGAAGGAAAAATTGTTGTTCCTGTGTGATATCCCTGGGAAAGCACTGTTGCTATGATATTTCATGCTGAGTTATGAGGACAATTCAGAAGGTCAATTAGACTAGGCAATTGAATACTGCTTTTATTGGACTTCATAATCAAACAGATGTCCAGCTTGGAACCAATTTCTTGACTGACTGCCCGAGCTGTTTCTCATACCATTAGGTAGGGCTATGTACCACAGAAACCAGGGGTTCCCTATTCTTACCATAAATGAAAGCTAGTTGCTCAATATAGGTGGTTGAACAGGCTTTCGAGCGCTTAAGCATAAGGCAGAAACAGGTATACTGGCTTTCCTCTAACTTCAGAATTCTCAGAAGATGAACAAATGGTACATTCTTATTGTTCTCTGTTTCATTTTTTATTGTTTATTAATTGATTGTTTTACATATCTGCGGCATCCACCCTTGACCAGCAAGAAAGATGCCACACCGAGGAATCTTCTTCAAACAGTTTAATCGGGAACCTCTTTGCTTTGTACAATGTATAATGGAGGCGGCCCCGGGCCGAGGGAGACAGGGCCTGATATAGTCTACATCTACCAATCACCTAACCCTACGTGGCGTGCCAGGATAGGTTGTCTCCAAGCAGAATTAAGAGGATACATGACCTTTACCAAATTTGGAGTTGTTTACCACAGAGAGCGCTCGCTGTCGGGCTGGCGGAGGGCGGAAACTGGCGCCATCTTTTGGGTGCGGTTTTCTGCAGCTCCCTACACATATCAATCCCAGTTTCCACTCCGTCCTCTCTTCCTGCTCTCTCCACTTACCCCACCTCACCTTCCATCTGCCTCTCAGAGAAGGTAAGGGCTCCAATACAAAGCATACTATGTCTGTCCCATCATCTTGTTGAGGCGGGGCAAAAGCACCATCCCACACCACACACCACACAACACACACCACATACCTCTGTGTCTAGGATGAACAAGGTATCTCTATATATAGAATGGGCTCCTGTAAGTCATTTTATCATTAGAGTTACTTCTTGTACCTGCTGCCAGTGACCTACTGTATTGTTGCAGCCGTACCATTGTCACCTATATTAAGGGAGTCAAGTTCAGACTTATGTAGGTTTCCCATTTGTCAGACCTGAGCCAGTGATATCTCACTAGCTTAGGTAAGCTGATTCTGTTGTTTTCCAATCATGGTATTGACTCCTTTGTTCATATGATCACTACTCCCTCATTTAAATTGTACTCCAGAAGCTTAGCCCTGTGAAAAAGTGTGGATTTCTACATATGTCTTCATCTGTTTCTGGAAGAGTATTCTAGCTTCTCAGGGTTTGTGGATTATATAGGCTGTGTGCCAATTTCTAGTGCATTGGGGTCTAGTGCATAGGTAAGGTCTCACCAAAATCAGGACAAATGGGATGCAGAGTAGAAGCAACTGCATGTCAAACTTTATTATTATAGAACTTATACACATAAGCTTAGGCAAGGTGTCTCACAATCTTTAAACCCACTAAACACACAAGATATCAGGAGATGTCTCACCCTATGAAACAATGTATCTCCTATTTTTAAAACACTATACAGCAATAAGCACTTCCTTACATCTATAGAACAGAAGAGCATTGTTTCCTGACCCTGAGCAACACTTTCTTATTTTGGCAGGAATTTCTAGCAGATCATTTGAAACATGTGAGCAGAAGTATGCTTCCAGCTATTCTTGGCATACAAAGTCTCATGCTTCAAAGTATGCCTCATTTGACTCAAGTGCAGCCTCACTAATACAGCTCTGTATCTCGACAGCTGTATATCTTTTACATTATATCTGTTATCTGGAGAGGACTAGTCTACCTTCTGCTGTAAAGACACATCACTGGAGGATGCTTAGCACTTGCACAATATGTGTGAACTCAATCATCCTGATACATTAAATGTTCTTTATGTTTCCAAGAGCTGTACAGGAATGTGGCTATCCCAGGAATCATCTAAAGGCATCATGAGATTGGGCTCACCAAGAGAGTCACTGAAATTCCTGAAACTGGAGTCAAAAGGCTAAAAAGGGGCAAAAATAAAATCACATTGTCTACCCAAGAGTCATATATGCCCCTGACCAACTGAACATCAAAGCCACCAATATCTGAGCAGGAAATGCAACCAATCTTTAAGAAGGAAAACAATCATTCTATGTGGATGAAATCTGGCTAATCTGAGGTTGTCTGAAGTCAAAGAAATGAAATCTGACTCATTCACTCCCTGAAAATCTTAGCCCTAGAAAATCTCCACCCCTAAGAAGCCCCACCTGAGACCCTGTGACTTTTCAGGTGGCAGCTAATTTTCTCCACCATACCAGAGGCAGCAACTCTCCAGGTTTCCTCTTTCCCAAATAAGTCTCTTGAAAGAAACTGGCTGAAGATATCATTTTGCTGCCACGGGTCAGAATCTCTGCTGGAAAGCTTCCTTAGGGGAGCAGAGCAGAAGCAACTGTCCACATCTCCTTGGAAACTTCCTAATGGGAGTAGAGCAGAAATAATCAACATTTTGCTGGAGCTAGAGCAGTTTACTTATTAGAGTGTAGCAGAAAAAGTTGTACTGGGACTGGAGCTGAGAAGACATGGATACCTCTGCTAGGAAACTCCCTTGGGAGTGGAACAGAGCTCAGTTGCAATGACTATCTCTCCCTGAAAGAGGAGCAGGATTCCCACATCCTGAGGAAAGACCATCCCCAACTAGAACAAAAGTCAGGAATCCATTCTCCTCACAGCTGTAGCTATACAGGATATATTTCCTTCAAAAATGTAGATATACCCTGAGTTCCCAACAAGTTGGGATACATTTCCCTCCAGAAATATAGGTTTCCAGGATACCTTACCTTAACAGCGGTATGTATGTCCTGATTTGTTGGGATACTTTTCTCCTCACAACTGTAAGTATCCAGGATACCCAACATTAGAAATTTAGTTATACACCAACTAACTGAAAAGTTAGGATACATTTCCCTCTGGAGCTGTAATACCTTCAGTTCACTAACATCATCAGTCATACACACATACACACTCACAAACACACACACACACACACACACACACACACACAAACATGATCTCATGACCATGCTCATTCATGTATGCATGTTGCACACACGCAAACTCATCAGCCACAGAAAACAGAAATTCAGAATAGCACTTGTGCTGCTTAGCTGTATCTCAGCTTGACACAAGGTAGAATTATCTGTGAAGAAAAACCTCAGAAGAGAAAACATCTCTGATATATTGACAATTCTGGAAGGTATTTTCTTGATTAACAATTCATATTGGGGTGCCCACCCACATCGTTTAAGCCCTTGTCTACTGGTTTCCACAAGAAATGAGTCTGAACAAATCCTGATGAGTAAACCAGTAAGCAGCAGCCCTGTATGGACTCCACCTCCGCTCCAGAACATAGAATAAGCCCTTCCTTCCCCATGTAGATTTTGGGTATGGTGTTTACTCAAAGCAGTCAAAATCAGAGCAGGCTAACTAATAGTGAGTAAATTGATCAAATGATAATAAGAAAAAATGGAAGCCTAGTGGCTTTTCTGGTCAATTTACCAAGCACTTAAAGAATCAATACAAATTCGTCATAAAGTACTCTAAATATTAGGAAAAATGTGCAAATGGACATTTGAAGACACATTTAAAAGTAAAAAGACAATTGAAAAGAACTGTCCGGATAGAAGGTCTTTGCAAATAAACTATCTCACAAGGGCCTGTCACTTAGGACATGTAACAAGCCAATTTTAAAAACAATTTCCTTAAAGACAAAAAATATCAATTAGCATGTGAAAAGATGTCAGATGTACTTACTTATTGGGAAGAATATCAAATTCAGGAGACACCACTTAACCTTCAGTTTTGAATAAGTTCATTTAAAAAGTCAGATATTATATAGAAGACTTCCAAGGAATCAGAAGTCTTATGCACAGCTGTTGAGGTGTAAAATTAGGTAGCTTGTTTTGAGAACAGTCTAATAGTTCCTCAATACATGAAAAAGATAGTTACTGTACATTCCACAGCTTCTAGATGGGAGCCCTGAAAAGAATTTATGTTTTCACACAATCAGTACAAATGTTGATAATGTCATTGTTTATAATGGCGATGACACATGCACAGTACGAACTAACGAATAATTATGCAAACAGAGCATATCCAAAAGTTTGTTCCTGTGGTTAACCTAAGCATATCATAGCAGAGTATGTGTGGAGGTCAGAGGACAAAGAACAACCTTTGTGAGTAGGTTCTCTTTGTCCACCAAGGGTATCCCAGTAATTAAAATCAGCACTAGGTTACAGCAAGCACTTTACAGGATGAGCAACTGCCCTCCCTTCCTCCCTGCCTGGCTCCATTCCTTCCTTCCTTGATTCGTTCTTTCCTTTCTCTATTTTTTCATTAATCTATCCTGTTTCTTTAATTTTTAACTTCCTTCCTTCCTTCCTTGCTTCCTTCCTTCATATCGTCCTTTGTCTTTCACCTTGCCTGACTTCCTTCCCCTCTTAACCTGTCCCTTTACCCTCTTCCCTTCCTTCCTCCTTCTCTCCTTCCTCCCTCCCCTTCCATATATTACTCCTCCTTCTCTTTGTATTATGTGGCTCTGTTTGACCTAGTTTTCCTGGGCATACTACTGCTTCACCACTCAAGTGAGGAAATTACAGGCCTGGTCATTACAGTTCTGATGATTTGGGGAGTATTCCCCGTCTGTGCCTTCTGATTTGGAGACCTGTTCTTTACATGTGACCATGCACATACATCCAATCCTCTGTAGTATGTTTGTTGTTTCCTTGATATACCATAATTTTAGCAGTCAACAGAATGGTTTTGTGTCTTTCTTTTCTTTTTATTGAGACTTGTTCTCTCTATGAAGAACTAAATGTCCAAGAACTTGCTGCATAGATCAGGCTGACCTGAATTTCACAGAAATTCACGTGCTTCTACCTCACGTGTACTGAGACTAAAGACATTTACCAACAGACCAGGGCTTTTCTTTCATGCTGACGTATTACTGTTCTGTTCAGGGAATATCTATCCTTTTCTCAGTGATATGTCAATCACACCTATTTCAAAATCTTCATTTTGTTTATTCTTCATCAATGCTAATTCTGTATTAGGTATGGTTTCTTCCTCTGTGGTGCTTTCTTGCTAAATTCTGTTTCTTATTGCTGACTCACATGTATTGTCCCTAGAAAACATGATGAGGCACAGGAGAAGTTAGCCAGTGCAGGGGTATCATCTGCAATCTCCAAACCTCCACAGATTTATGAGGCTCAGAAGCCATTATCCCTGGCCTACCTTGCTCAGGTATGTCCTGTACTTGCTGTGGCTGGCCAGTTACTCACCTGCTGGCAGGTGAGGCCCTTCCTATCCCTGCTGTGCTGCTCTGAGAGGGCCTAGAACCATCTACTTATTTGCAACAGTGCCTTCCTCCTTTCTGCCGTGGTTTCTCCCAACATTCCCATCTCATCTTGGTGCCACTTTAGAGGAATTCTTCAATATTTCTACATAGCTCTTGTCATTTTCTCTTCCTTTTCATTCTCATTAGGAACTTCTCTGATTGAACATGTACAAATAATACATTTTACAGCCTTTCAGAATGGTTTCTGAACAATCTGGCAGCAATAGATCACTGCTGGCAACACAAAAGTGTATCTTCTGAACCAAATTTCAGGCAC
>NW_023276850.1:25898-46438 GCF_003668045.3 Cricetulus griseus
TTCTATAATGAAACTGTTCATTAAAATAATATAGGACAAACTTGATAATAGTTGAAGGCACGAGTTATTTAAAATGTGAATTGTTATGCCAGGGTAAATTTACTGATAACCATCCATTTCAACATCAATGCAGAATTTTTGTATATGTTATGAAACAGAATATTGAACTCTTATTGATAATAGTTTTCATATACCTGTCATTGTATTCCTATTGTTTACAGTTTTAGAGAATATGATATAGATTTTTTTTAAAAACTAATATTTATTCCCATTTTCTCAGTTAACAATAAATACTATATAACTTGTGTTCAGTACTGCTGACTTGGTTTGGTGAACATCCATTTTACACTACTGTAGGGTACTAAGATTCAGGAATAACAATACAAAAATTACCAAAAATCATGACCGGAAAATGCAAAACAAATAACTTTAAGAAAACTATAACAGTTTGCATCTTTAGGTCGCTGTGTGTGGTGGAAAAGGCTTGATTATGTGAAGACCCAAGTGGGTGGGTGAGTAAATTTCACCTGTTTACATGGGCAGAGTTAGGCCCCAGGCCGGAAACTGATACACAGCAAAAATGCAAACTAACTGAAAACTACTTCCTCTCATTGAATGAAGCTATGAACATTGCAAATCCACCTGTGTTTGTGTGAGGTTTTTGATAGTTTATGTAAAAATTCTCCAGATATTTTCCTTTCTTCAGATGCTTTATCCTTAAAAGTTGAAGATTATAGAGTCAGAAAGTACTGGTTTAGGCCCAGAATGCCTACGTGCATATCTTTAGATAATAACTCTGCCACTTAAAGATAATATATATGTAATAACTTTTTGAATCTATATGCATGTAGGTATTACAGGCACAGAGATTACTGGGTGTTGTTGTTTCCATTCAGAGAGATTGGAACACCTGATCCCAGTTTTTCTTTTGGTCCCTTTTTTATCTGTATATATTTTCACCATTCTTACATCACTACACATATACGGTCACTGGAGACATAATGCACAGAAAAGCCACAGCCAAATAGTGCTTATTCACAAATAAGTAAGATGTTTGTGTGTGTAAATTGAATTGTATTCATAATTTATCATCAAGAAAGAAAACAACATGATTATTAAGTACTAAGCAATCTTTGAGTAAGACTTCCAAATAAAATTTCTAGACAGAAAATTGGAGAAAAACAATTGGCAACTCTAACTATTCTTAGAATATGTGACAGTAAATAACAAAGTAGTCAGGAAACAAGAAAATAAGCTGGAACTAATTTTTAGAACTGGAAAAATGACTCAACTAAACAACAAATTGTTGTTTCCTCAATATTTTATCTCATACAATATATTGTATGGTAGATGATTACTCTAAAAATGACCACCTGAATACTTTTTCCTATATTTACTTGCAGAGTGCTGGTTCAGCCATACCTGATGGGAATTGCTAAAGTCATAAAGCCATAAGAGCTGCTTAACCATATCCAACAAAGCTGAGACACATGATGGTTGCCCTGTTATTTTTGTTTTTGATATTGGGATGTTGCACAATTATGGGACTATTAACACTTGCACCATTTGGAGATATTAGATTATTGAGATTTTTTATGAATCATTTTTTGCCTTCCCGCAGAAGTGTGTCTTCTATATTTAGGGAGATATCCTTCCTGTGGTACATTTTCCTTACAAATTGGATGTATTGACACATACAGAAGCCAAAGGTCATTTTATGAGATTTGAAACATCTGTCTCAGAAGTTACTCAGAAACTAGATAATCAGAACAAGGTAAAAGAAAGTTCAATGAGATTCTGTGGGCTAGAGGAGTTGGCTGCAGATTAGATTGCAAGCCTATTCCCACTGTACAATCAGGTATTTATGGCATACAGAGCAACAAAGTAAAATTGTCTGATGACCAGTGAGCTAAGTGAGAACCTGCTCTGTTTTTTGGATAGGTTATATTAAGTTTTGTCAATGTTGTTGATTTTCTCAATGTGTCAACTCTGTGTTTCATTGATTTATTGTATTGTTTTCTTTTTTTACACTTTATTTATTCTAGTCCTCAATATTTTTACTGGCATCTATTCTTCCTGGGGCAGTTAAATTGTTTTGTTCCAGATTTTCAGAAGTGTTGTTATGTTACTGGGGGAGGGGGTTCTCCATTTCCCTTGTCTAGGCTCTTAATGCTATGAACTTTCCTGTTAGAACTGATTTTAATGTTTTCCATAATTTTCAATATGCTGTAGATTTGTATTCTTTGAGTTCTTTTACATTATTCATTTCGTCCTTTATTTCTTACTTGACTGTGGGTGACGCAATGAACACTGTTCAATTTCCATCAGTTTGTAGGCATTCTTCAAATTGTGTTCTTCTTGAATTCTAACTTTAAACAGTGATATCCAATAAGAAACAGGGTGTCATTCCAATTTTATTTTATTTGTTGAGCATTTCTTTGTTGCTATGTGGTCAATTTTAGAAAAGGTTCTGTTGTGTTCTGAGGAGTCATATTATTTTGTATTGGCATGGAATATTATGTATATGGCCTTTTAAACACAATTGAGTCATAATTTATTTCCTTTTTTGTCTAACAATTATTTTTCTGTTAGTTAAGTGGTGAAAGTGGGGTGTTAAAGTCTTCCAGTATTAGTGTATGGGGTTTTATGTGTGACTCAAATTTTAGTATTGTTTTTTTTTTTCTACAAAAGCGTTTACCTTTGTGTTTTGAGCATATATATTCAGAATTAAGACTTCATTTTGAAGGATTTTTAATGTGATGAATATACAATAACCTTCTTCATCTCCTTTGATTAAATTTAGATTGAAATCTAATTTATTCAATATTAGGTAGCTACACAAGCTTGTTTATTAGGTCCATTTGATTGAAACATCTTTTCTCAACCCTTTACTTTTAGGTAATATCTGTCTTTGAAGTTGTATTGTGTTTCTTCTATGCAGGAGATGGATTTACTCTGTCAATTTATACATTCTCTTAGCCTGTGTATTTTATAGGAAAACTGAGACCATTGATATTACCAGAAATTGATGACCATTGATTGTTCATTCCTTTAATTTTTGGCTTTGGTGGTGATGGTGGTATTGTGTATGTGAGTTTCTTTTTTTGGAATTTTGCTAGTGAGATATTAATAATAGAGGGCTTTTTTGGAGAACTCTGGGCTGGCATCCATTTTTTACTAGTCTTTGTAGAACATGTAACTAGGGTATCTGTCTTTAAGAGTTTCTATTGAGAAGTTAGGTTTAATTGTGTTAGGTCTTCCTTTATATGTTTTTTGTGCTTTATTCTTTTCAGGTTTAATATTCTTTATTTAGTTTTGATCTTTTGTTTGTTATTATTATTTGAGAGGGTACTGTTTTTGGTGTAGTCTATTTTGTGTTGTTTAAGTTTCTAGTCCTATCATAGGCATTTCCTTCTTTTGGTTGGGAAAGTTTTCTTCTATGATTTAGTAGAATATGTTTTCTGTGCCTTTGAGCTAACATTTTCACCTTCTTCCTTAACTATTTTTTTTCTTGAAAAGTTTAATTGATTTCTTCACCTGTTATTTTTCCTGGTCTTTCCTTGCTTGCTTTAATGGATTTGTTCACATATTGATTTTTTTGTCTTTTCCTTCATCTCTTTTAGGGAGTTCCTCATTTCTCCCATTAATAGCCTTTATCAATTTCATAGAGGTATTTTAAGGTCATTTTCTTCTGCTTCATTTGCACTTGGATGTTTAGGTCTTGCTGGTGTAGAACCCATAGTCTCTGGTAGTGTCATGTTACTACTATTACTTTTAATGTATGTATTTATACTGACATTTACATATCTCTTCCTCCTGTGGATACAATTGAAGGCTCTGATTCACGGAATCTCTCTTCCTCCCATTGGTGTAGATCGGGCCTGTGGCTGATGTGGTTGCTCCTTGTCTCCTAGTGGGGGAGAGGCTAAGGACTGTTGGTGGCCAATTCACTGTTGGATGTTTTAACTTATGGGAATGCTGTTACCAGTTGTCTTGGGTATAGCAGGTGGGATGGGAAAATGATGGATCAGAGGCAACTTAGATCTAGCAGCAAAGGGCCACAAGCCAGCGGTGAGCATGGGAATGTGTGGAGGCTGCCCCAAATCTCTGGGGTTTCAGTGGACAGTGTTGGGGAATGTGATTTGCCCCAAGAAATTAGGGCCTAAAATTTAGGGGTTTGCAGTGGTGGGCAAGACACCTCTCCTGGTAAGTGTGGGGCCAGCCTCCAAGGATGGCAGATTCGTTACTTGAAGATTTGCTGTGTTAACCCATTTATATTATTCTGTGGATTTAGCTTACCTAGGTGATATACTGATGTCGTGTCTCCCTGGGGACTACATGGTGTCTCTTGACAATGTTTTCCTTCTCCCTACCTTTTAGTTTGGAATTCCTGCCAAGCTACATTGTGCCTTGCCATTATCATGAACAACTTTATTCATCAACCAATAAGTAAAATACTTGGATCCACCCTATAAGAAGAAATATACAAGATTTTCTGTCCTAATAGGGAGTGCCTGGAGGGGGAAGGGTAGTAAGAGAGTGGGGAGGGGAAAAAGGGAGGAGGGTAAAAAACATGAAGGATCTGTAAGTTTAAGATAAGGGAATGGCAGATAGGTAGAGCAAGGAATGTGGTACTTTGATAGAGGGATCCATTAATGGGTTAACAAGAAAACTAGTACCAGGGAAATTCCCTGGAATCCACAATGAAGATGTCAGTGAAGAATTTAGGCAATAATGAACAGGGTGCATTTACTGACCTTCCCATATTATTATATTGATGACTACATTGGTTAACACCATGAAGCCAAGATTCAATAACTGATGTAACCTCATGCAGACATTCACAGCTAAGCACTGTGCCAATTGCCTGGATTCCATTTATAGAGAAGGAGGAGCAATAATATGATCAAAGGAGTAATGACCTTCTTTGGGAAAACACACAGAAACACTTGGATTGAAGTTGTGGTACCTCACTGATTTCAGACTTGACAGCTGTGGAATCTGCATAAGATTGAAATAGTCCCCCTGAATGTTGGTGACAATGGGGGGAGGGGCTTGGACAGTTTATGGAGCTGCTGGAAGTGAAACCAGCAAATATTCCTAGTATGTGAACTGGATTTCTGGAGACCATTATCTAGGGAGGGATATCTTGCACAACAAAGATATAGAGGGAAAGGCTATGGTCATGTCCCAAATGGTGTGACAGTATTTGATGATTTCCCCATGATAGGCCTCACCCACTCTGAGAAGTGTATGGCGTTTGATTGGGGAATAGGAGGGGGAGTTGTAGGATTCAAGGGAGAGGGAACTGGGATTGGTATGTAAAATGAAATTGTTTTCAATGTAAAAATAGACAAGACAAAACAAAGAGAAACATATAGTCACAACACACAATGGGGCATTCCCTGTCTCTATACCTTCTATTAGTGATGACAGTTAAATGATATTTACACTTATACATATTTTATCAAGCCTTCAGAGAAGTACAGTTCCTTATATTCCTTCAAAAGATTTGTCACATGATGAGTAGAGTTAACATAATGTATGAAGATATTTCCCTTAAATTCTATAAGAACAGTGTAACCCCCAATACAGACAGTGGAAAGAACGTTTCAAAAACTATGATGTAATTACATATAACCACCCACATAAGTCACTAATTATGTAAATGTAATATTCCAATTATAAAAATCTCCTGTAGTCTTAATTATTCCTCTTTATATTTGCTCTTCTACCATACTGTAGCCTCACCACACTGAGTTATTACTGTTTTAATTTCTCGTCCTCCTTTTCAGCAATAGTATTTTTAATTATCATTTCTAGAAAAAGGCAACATTACTTTTGGCCACATACTAGGTTCGTAAATTCTATAGACAGCAAATAGATAGCATTGTTAGCAAAATCTTAAATGCTAGAATCCATGAATTTGAGAAAACACGCAAAATTTGTCTTTCTAGGTTAAGTCAATTAGGGGAATGTTCCCAGGTCCACCCATTTAAAACCAATGTATGTAATATCAACAGCTAGTGATGAATTTGTTAGTGTATAATCTAACAAATACTTAATTCAAGAAGACTTGAATAATTTAAAATATCACATGTGAACAAGTTGTATAGAAAAAGCAATAAAAATTTCTCAAGTAATGGCAACTTGATGGATTCAATGCAGAATTCCCCCACCCCTCTAAGAAGAAAAACAACAATACACTTCCAATTATATGACAAATTTGAAATGTTCCATTTCCAGAACACATCAAAATCAATACATACTAGTATCAAGGTGGCTTCATCCAAGAGTTGCTTATTAGAATAAACATAAGTAAATAAATTCACAAAATGAATTAAGAGGACAGAATATAAGAAAGAGACCAGAGGATAATTTATTTAGATGCAGAAAAGTCTTTTTTAAAATAATATATCCATTCATGATAAAAATTAGAATAGGAAGAACATGTCTAATAATAACAGAATATGATTTTAACAAGCCAATTACCAAAATAATCATCCTAAATGGAGATTTCCTAAAAAAATTCTCTATAATTGGGAAAATTCTCACTGTCCACATTCCTGGTCTGTTTTATGGTTGAAGTTTTAGTTATCAGTCTAAGATAAAATCAAGTTCATGGAATATAGATAGGCCAGAGTAATGTCAAGCAAATCTCATTGAACATAATATTTATTTTATACAAGAATTTTTAAATGAAGATTCTCATGTCTTATGTACTAAGGCTACTTCTAGTCTCTGATTATTTATATTTTGTTTTAGTATTGTCACCATGAACGTCATTGCTTCCTTAATGTTTCACATACATAAAATGTGTAATATTGCAAAAAACTACAAGTTAACATATGTTCTTTAGGAAATACATAAATTTGATGTTATTTGCCTCTGAATTCTTCATTGTTTTGTACTGATCATGCATAATAAGTGAAGAATTCTGAATTCCTGTTTCCAAATTGATATTGTCCCTGTCTGTCAAATCCAGAATAAAAGAAGTTCAGAAATGTAATGAGTGAGGTGCACAAGAAATTACCCTGTGCTTTCGGTTATGTTCATTATTGCTTGATTACTGTATTATGATGAGTTCTGAAATGCTATATTCATTAGCAATTAAGCCGGACTATATATATATATATATATATATATATATATAATTTGGAATGCAAATGACTAGGCTAGTCCTGATATGAATTTATATAATCATATTTTGATTAAATTTACTTTTAAAATAATTTGTTAATTTAACATGTAAACTCTGTAGTGTCCTATTTATTTTGAAATTCTAAATTTCAATATACTTGGAAAATATGAATTTTATACAGTATGTTATTTACCAATTCAAAGTATTCTTAGGTATCTAAAGAAAATGAATTCCTATAGAATTATTTTTGTGATAGTGGATATCTTAAAACCTACTGTCCTCATGTCCATAAAACTTTAGGAATGGATAGACATATTTGTTGTTCATGATTATTTTATTGTTCACCTGTTAATAGTTACCCACTTTGAATAAATACATATTAATATGTATTAATAAAATTAATCATAGAAAGTTTGTATGTCTTTTTTTCAATTCTAACATTTTATAATTGATGTGTTTGACTGGTGTTATTGATCTATATTAATGTAATTTCCAAGTAATTAGAACAATTTAAGAAATGGCTAATACTTGATTTTTTATTCTAAAGTTTATGTTTAGAGTATTAGGTTACATGATATTTGTAAAGAGGACTCTTTCAAATTTTTCATATTATATAATACAATCATGAAATGACATTCTTCTTGTCCATCATGTTTGAACTTTTGATTTCTTATGGACATATCAGTTGTTCATGATCTTCAAGTGCACCAAGAATACATACCAGAGAGTTACCATACAACTGTAAATAATGTAGAAAGTCTTTTATTGCAGGCTCAACTCTTTTTGTAATTTTTTATTAGTTCAATTTAAGAATAAGCTTGTTTCACATGTCAATCCCTTTTCCCTCTCCTTCCCTCCCCCTCCAGCAACCCCGACCTACCTCCCACCCCATCCACCCTGCACACCCCAAGCAAGGTAGGGCATTTGATGGGGGCTCCCCGAAGTCCACCACATAATCCAGGACCAGGCCTATGCCCTCCCCCTTGTGTATAGGCCAAGAATTTGGGATGGGCTCTCAAAGTCCCTTCTTACACCAGGGAAAAATATTAATCTACTACCAGGGACTCCCTAGAATGTGGAGGCTTCCTAATTGACATCCATGTTCAGGGATCTTGATCAGTCCTGTACTGGCCTCCCAAACATCAGTCTGGGATCCATGTGCTTCCCCATGTATAGGCAAGCTGTTTCTGTGATTTTCACTGGCCTGGTACCAACCCATTTGATCTTCATTCCTTCGTATCTGCAACTAAGTTCCAGAGTTCAGTTAAGTGTATGTCTGAGGGTGTCTGCCTCTGCTTCCAGCAGCCACTGGATGAAGGCTCTTCGATGGCATAAGAAGTAGTCATCAGTCTCATTATTGGTGAAGGGCATTTAGGTTATCCTCTCCACCACTGCAAAGATTGTCAGTTCCTGTCATCCTTGTTGGTCTCTGGCAGTCTCCCTCATCAGATCTCTCCTCGGATCTATAATGGATCCCTCTAATATGGTGTCTCTCATCCTGGTATCCTCTATTCTTCCCTCAACTGAATATTTCTGCTCCTCCATTTCCTCCTCTCCTCTCCTCTTCTCCTCATCTCATTCTGGTAGCTCCCTCTTCCCTACTGTCATGCTCCCAATTATCTATGGAGCTCCTGCCCCTTCCCATTATTGGGGTCCATGCATTTTTTCTTTAGAATCCTTCATGTTTCCTAGTTACTTTCGTTAAGAGGATAATGGGCTGGAAATTCTTTGCTCTAGGTCTAAAATTCATATACGAGTGAGTAGATACCATGTTTGTCTTTCTGTGACTGGGTTACCTCACTCAGGATGGTTTCTTCTAGTTTCATCCATTTGCCTGCAAATTTCAAGATTATGTTGCTTTTTTCTGCTGAGTAGTTCTCCATTGTATAAATGTACCACATTTTCTCTATCCATTTTCAGTTGAGGGGCATCTAGTTTGCTTCCAGGTTCTGGCTGTTACAAACAACACTGCTATGAACCTGGTTGAACATATGTCCTTGTTGTATGAATGTGCATCATTTGGGTATATTTCCCAAGAGAGGAATTGCTGGATCTTGAGGTAGACTGATTCCCATTTTCCTGAGCAACCACCATACTGATTTCCAGAGTGGTCTTACAAGTTTGCACTTCCATCAACAAGAGAGGAGTGTTTCCTTTTCTCCACATCCTCTCCATCACAGATTGTCATTATTGTTTTTGATTTTAGCCATTCTGACAGGTGTCAGGTGGTAGGGATTTGTTGGACTTGAGATTTTCTTTGAACAATGACTCTATATCCTCTAGCGAGTCTTCAACAACTGAGATTCTCTCTTCTGTCTCTTGAATTCTAATGGTTATACTCATATCTTTAATTCCAGATCATTTATCAAGCCTTTCTATTTCCAGGATCCCCTCATTCTTTGTTTTCTTTATTGTGTCTATTTCAGCTTTGATGCCTTGAACTGTTTCAATTGCTTCCTTCACTTGTTTAGCTCTTTTTGTCTTGGCATTCTTTAGATTCTTTAAGAGATTTCTTTACTTCTTGAGTTTTTTGGTTTGTCTTTTCTTATATTTGATGTAATTTTTGCTTGTATTTTCTTCTTTTTCTTGAAGGGATATTCTTGTTTCCTCTTTAATGATATCTCTCAACTTCCAAAGAAAATTTTGAGGTCCATCTCTTCTTCCTCTGTGTTGGGCTTTTCAGATCTTGCTGCTGTGGAGTCCCTATATTCTGGTGGTGTCATATTGGTCTTTCTATTGTTGGTTGTCTTCTTAATCTGTCTTCTTCCCATCCCTGCACAGTGAGTGCAGGTCGGGTCTCTCCCTCTCTCCAGTGGCAGGCCAAGTGCTCAGCCTCTGGAGGCAGTTGAGGCTCAGGCACCTGCCACAAGACAGAGGGCAGAGTGTAGACTGGGGTGAGTTGTGTCCAGACTCAGGGTGGGCCTTCCCTTCTAGGCAGGTCCACTGTTGTTGGGGGGGTTGATTCCAGGCAGAAGCGAGCAGGAATTGATGGGGAGGTTGGAGACCAGAGCAGTGCCCAGACTCTCCTGAGGCATGGGCACCCACCACAGGACAGAGGGAAGAGCAGCAAGCTCAATTATTAAAGTTCATCAAAGAATACAGACTGGAGTGAAACCTTACAATTGTAAACTATGTGCGAAGTCCTTTACCAGCATTTCACTTCTTCAAGTTCATGAAAGTATACACAGTGGAGAGAAACCTTACAAATATTCAAATTGTAGAAAGTTCTTTAACCACAGCATAAATCTTCTAGTTCATCAAAGAATACACACTGTACAGAAACTTTAAAATTTTGAAGTGTGTGTCATGTGCTTTAAACAGAGATCAACATTTGAAATTCATCCAAAAATACATACTGGAGAGAAGCATTGCAATTTTAATGCATATGACAAGTTCTTACCTAAGAGCTCAATACTTATTTTCCTCTAAGAATACATAGCAGATGGCAAGCTAAAAACATACAAATTGTGGCAAGTTGTGTGGCTATGATTCACATCTTCAAACACACTGTACAACTGGAAAAGTCAGACTCCTTAATATTTAATGTGTATGTTACATGCTATGTCCTTATACCATGGATCATCTCTGCAATATCTCACTACATCTGTACATTAGAAAAAACTGATAATTGTGAGGCACTTGAGAAAATCTATTCTGGGTAATTAAATCTTAACAAATATCACAGAGTGCGCACGAGAATAACAATCACAATATTAAATATGTGGCAATTTTCAAAGAGTGCTCAGATAGTCAAACTTAACAAAGCATCAGTAATAGAAAGTAACGTAAAATTGTACAGTGCTTTCAGAAATTTTTAAAGGAAACTCTAAACTTAGAGCACATCTAAAAATTCATTAAAGAGACCAACTCAATAGGAAATTATTATCCCAATACTCATACAAAATTATGTTGTTTTATAATGTGAGTTCCGGACGGACACTTTTCAGCATATGTTGATACTTTATTCACATTTAGATGAGTGACATTACTAAGCCTTATGATATTGTCATTTTTAAACTCATTCTACCATGAAATAAAATAGTTATTCCAAAATGAGTGTTGGAAAACCATCTACATATGCAGCAATATATCTGTCAGTACTACACTGAAATCAGGTACTAAAATGATGTAGAATAAATTTGACAACAGTTGAAAGCATGAAAATTTAAAATGTGAATACTTCTTCAAGGGAAATTTTACTGGTAACAATCCAATAGAACATTTCTGCATAATTTTCTGTATGTTTTATGGGATAAAATATTGAATTTTTATTGATAATTGCTTTCATATAACTACCATCATGTTGCTAGTGTTTGAAATTTTACAGAATTGTTATGAACCTAATGTTTATTATCATTTTCTCAATTATCAATAAATACAATATAATTTGTGATCAATTACTGCTGACTTGGAATGGTGAACACCCAGTTTATACTAGTGTAGGGCAATAAGTGTCAGGATTTTCAATACAAAGAATTACCAAAAACATGACCTTAAAATACAGAAAAATGGTTTTATGAAAATTATAACACATTGGATCATTAGAAGTAAATGTGCAGGAAATGAAGGTTTGATAATATGAAGACCTGAGTGGGTGTGTGAGTGAACTTCAGCTTTTTACATGGGCAGAGTTAGGTCCAAGACCAGACACTGAGACACAACAAAAATACAAACTTATTGAAAACTAAATTCCCCTCATTGATTGAAGCTATTATCATTACAAATCCTCCTGTGTTTGTGTAAGGTTATTTGCCATTTGTGAAATAACTATCCAGCATATATTGCTTGCTTCAGATACTAAGGCCTCAACAGTTGAAGGATATAGAGTCTGAAAGTACTGATAGGATGTAAGAATGCCTACCTGCCTAGCTTTGAATAATAACCATGCCACTGAAATATCAATCAATATGTAATAACTGAATCTATTTGGATATAGGTATTATAGACAGAGATTCTGGGGTGTGGTTGTTTCCATTCAGAGAGGTCTGAAGATCTGATCCCTTGTTTTCTTTGTGGCCCTTTTAGATATGAGTATATTTTCTCCATTTTTAAAAATATTTTGGTTTTGTGAGACAGGATTTTTTTTGATCTTGAGGCTGTCCTAGAGCTAGGTCTTGAAGACCAAGTTGGTCTCTAACTCACAGAGATTCAGCTGCTTATGTCTCTCAAGTGCTGGATTAAAGTTGTGTGCCACCACCACCCAGCCTTCTCTTCTCCATTCTTAAACCACACCACATATATCTGTCACTGGAGAAATACTGGATAGGAAATCAATAGTCCAAAAGTCCCTATTCAAAAAGAAATATGTTATTTGGGTGTTTGAAATTAATTATATTCACAATTTCTTATTAAGAAAGAAAACTGCTTGCTTATTAACTCCTAATGAGTCTTAGAGTAGGACTTTCCTAATAAAATTTTCTAGACAGAAATGAAGAATAACCATTGGAAATTCTACCTATTTTTAGAACATGTGAGAGCAAACACCAAAGAAGTCACCAGACAACCCAATATGCTGAAATTAATTTTCCAAACTAGAGAAATGACTCATCTAAGTGAGAAATGCTTGTTTCTTCAATGTTTGACCTCATACTTTGTACATGTATATTTTTCATCTCATTTTTTTTGCTCTTTTTAGCCTTTGTCTCTAATTTCAAAGAACTGTGGGTTTCTTTCGCTTGTTCTGATTTCAGCACTATGTTGAGTTAATTTTCTTATTCTGATTTCAGGTCCAGTGTGGGTTCCTTTCATTGGCTATGCTTTCAAGGTTGGGAAGGTTTTTTTATTGACTATGCTTTAGGTGCTGGTTCTTGTTTCTCTGTTTCCATGGTCAGGGGAGGGTTCCTTTTTGGCAATTTTATCCCACAAGCACCATGACACATGTGTGGTCAGAGGGCAATCTTGGATGTTAGATCTTTACGTTCCACCTCATTGAGATGGGGCCTCTTGGATGTTCTTCTGGTGCATGTACCAGGCCAGCTGGCTAACAAGCACCCAGTATCCATTTGTGTCAACTTGCTGTCTACCTATAGTAGCAATGGTGGGGATACAGACATCAAAACTACACTCAGGCTTTTTGTGGGGAGTGTTGGGATCTCATATTTATACACCACACATTTATTATCAAGTGATTTTACCCATCTCTTCATGTCAGCAGAGCTTCTCCCCTTTTCTTTCTTGGAGTGAGGACTAAAGCTAAGGGCTCATCCTTGATAAGAAAGATCTCTAATACTGATCTATATGCCCAGCCCTTTACACTTTTGCTTTGGAGACAGGTTCTAACTGATTAGGTCAAGATGAGCTTCAACTTTCTCAGCAGACCAGGCAGACTCTAACTTTGAATCCTCCTGCCTCCCGATGTAGCTGATATTATACAAATGTGCTATAAGCTCTACATTTGAGAAATTTTTTGTTGTTGTGGTTTATAGAATGTTGTCCATTTTGTTTTACTATACAAATTGTTTCGTATATAGGTTAAACAATTATTTAATTGACAATGAAATTATTTTGTAATTTCATAAAATGCGATTTTCTCAAATATACACAATGCACAAATGTATATTGTAAGATGTTTAATAAGCTAGTTGTTAGACATCTTCCTTTGTATATTTGGGATAATAACATATTTCAGTCACTCTTTTAACAGTTTTATTTTTAAACTAATTTGTTCTATGTATGGGTATTTTACCTGTAAATACTTCTGGGCACTATGTGCATGGCTGGTACCTTTGGAGGCCAGGAGATAGCTTTAGATCCATGAAAAAGAACTACAAACAGTGGTGATCCTGTGTGTGTGCTGGGAATGTATCTTTGGTATCTTGCTAGAGTAACCTATGCTGTGACTATGAACCCTTGAACCATGTTACTAGCCCTACATTTTTCCATGATAAATTAAATCTAGTTGCCTTGCACTTTTAAAATGTATTCCTTGGAGTTGACTTATATCTGTCTTCTGGATATCTTTTCCCAAACATCTGGTAACCACCATAATATACCCCTCTTCCAGGGGAACAATCTCAACTCATGTAAGATTTGTCTCTTTCTGTCTTTCATATATCACTTCATGGTATCCTTTATGTTCAAACACAGTGATGCAAATTGCAAACTTTCATCATTTACAAGTCAACAGCTGTTAAAAAATTCCTTTAGATGCTTATTGTTAGCTCTATTTGGAAATGATATCATTCTTTTCTTTTCTGGTCCTGGTAACTAGCCTTGTTTTTCTAAACATTGGCCATTTGGTTAATATTTTAAGAAGGAACATACTGTGGCTCTGGTGTTTTTCTCTAGTATTTTTGATGTTATATCATTAGGTTCTGCTCTTATCTTCTTACAAGCTGTTGTAGAACAGCCCATGGTAGATCAATCCAGGAATAAAGTATTTATAATTGGCTCCTACTCAATTTTGAATGTCAAGCCAATTACAAACCTCACAAATTCCATGGGAATACATTCCAGATCTGCCTCCATCTTCTTCCTGTCATTGCCATGATATCAATTCCCAGGTCCATCTTCTTGTGTGTTCTGGGAAGAAACTCAGGATCATTCCGCCTGCTAGCACGCTTAGTGCTCCCACACTTTCCCGTGATTTAGCCAGGCCTTCCTAAGCTCTGATGAGTTTGGGGACCTTGAATAATACAAACCCAATTTCTAAAGGCCACCTACTCATGAAATCCCCCTTCCAAAATCCCTCCTTTTTGATTCAAAGAGAAGGAAAAATTGTTGTTCCTGTGTGATATCCCTGGGAAAGCACTGTTGCTATGATATTTCATGCTGAGTTATGAGGACAATTCAGAAGGTCAATTAGACTAGGCAATTGAACACTGCTTTTATTGGACTTCATAATCAAACAGATGTCCAGCTTGGAACCAATTTCTTGACTGACTGCCCTAGGTGTTTCTTTTACCATTAGGTAGGGCTACGTACCACAGAAACCAGGGTTTCCCTATTCTTACCATAAATGAAAGCTATTTGCTCAATATAGGTGGTTGAACAGGCTTTCAAGCCCTTAAGCATGAGGCAGAAACATGTATACTGGCTTTCCAGTAACTTCAGAATTCTCAGAAGATGAACAAATGGTACATTTTTATTGTTCTCTGTTTCATTTTTTATTGTTTATTAATTTATTGTTTTACATATCAATCCCAGTTTCCACTCTGTCCTCTCTTCCTGCTCTCTCCAATTCCCCCACCTCACCTGTCATCTGCCTCTCAGAGAAGGTAAGGGCTCCAATACACAGCATACTATGTCTGTCCCATCATCTTTTTGAGGCAGTGCAAAAGCACCTTCCCACATCACACACCACACAACACACACCACATACCTCTTTGTCTATGTTGAACAAGGTATCTCTATATATAGAATGGGCTCCTGTAAGTCATTTTAGCATTAGAGTTACTTCTTGTACCTGCTGCCAGTAAACTCCTGTATTGTTCCAGCCGTACCATTGTCACCTATATTAAGGGAGTCAAGTTCAGACTTATATAGGCTTCCCATTTGTCAGACCTGAGCCAGTGATATCTCACTAGCTTAGGTAAGCTGATTCTGTGGTTTTCCAATCATGGTATTGACTCCTTTGTTCATATTATCACTACTCCCTCATTTAAATTGTACTCCAGAAGCTTAGCCCTGTGAAAAAGTGTGGATTTCTGCATCTGTCTTTATCTGTTTCTGGAAGAGTATTCTAGCTTCTCAGGGCTTGTGGATTATAGGCTGTGTGCCAATTTCTATTGCATTGGGGTCTAGTGCATAGGTAAGGTCTCACCAAAATCAGGACAAATGGGATGCAGAGTAGAAGCAACTGCATGTCAAACTTTATTATTATAGAACTTATACACATAAGCTTAGGCAAGGTGTCCCACAATCTTTAAACCCACTAAACACACAAGACATCAGGAGATATCTCACTCTATGAAACAATATATCTCCTATTTTTAAAACACTATATAGCAATAAGCACTTCCTTATATCTATAAAACAGAGGAGCATTGTTTAGTGACCCTGAGCAACACTTTCTTATTTTGAGAAGGAATTTCTAGTAGATCATTTGAAACATGTAAGCAGAAGTATGCTTCCAGCTATTCTTGGCATACAAAGTCTCATGCTTCAAAGTATGCCTCATTTGACTCAAGTGCAGCCTCACTAATCCAGCTCTGTATCTCGACAGCTGTATATCTTTTACGTTATATCTGTTATCTGGAGAGGACCAATCTACCTTCTGCTATAGAGACACATCACTGGAGGATGCTTAGCACTTGCACAATATGTGTGGACTCAATCATCCTGACACATTAAATGTTCGTTATGTTTCCAAGAGCTGTAAAGGAATGTGGCTATCTCAGGAATCATCTAAAGGCATCATGAGATTGGGCTCACCAAGAGAGTCACTGAAATACCTGAAACTGGAGTCAAAAGGCTAAAAGGGGGCAGTAAATAAAATCACATTGGCCTACTCAAGAGTCATATATGACCCTTACCACCTGAACATCAAAGCCACCAATATCTGAGCAGGAAAAGCAACCAATCTTTAAGAAGGAAAACAATCATTCTATGTGGATGAAATCTGGATAATCTGAGGTTGTCCAAAGTCAAAGAAATGAAATCTGACTCATTTACTCCCTGAAAATCTTAGCCCTAGAAATCAACACCCCTAAGAAGCCCCACCTGAGACCCTGTGCTTTTTCAGGTGGCAGCTAATTTTCTTCACCATACCAGAGGCAGCAACTCTCCTGGTTTCCTCTTTCCCAAATAAGTCTCTTGAAAGAAACTGGCTGAAGATATTATTTTGCTGCCATGGGTCAGAATCTCTGCTGGAAAGCTTCCTTAGGGGAGCAGAGCAGAAGCAACTGACCACATCTCCTTGGAAACTTCCTAATGGGAGTAGAGCAGAAATAATCAACATTTTGCTGGAGCTGGAGCAGTTTACTTAGCAGAGTGAAGCAGAAGAAGTTATACTGGGACTGGAGCTAAGAAGACATGGATACCTCTGCTAGGAAACTCCCTTGGGAGTGGAACAGAGCTCAGTTGTAATGACTATCTCTCCCTGAAAGAGGAGCAGGATTCCCACATCCTGAGGAAAGACCATCCCCCACTAGAACAAAAGTCAGGAATCCATTCTCCTCACAGCTGTAGCTATACAGGATATATTACCTTCAAAAATGTAGATATACCCTGAGTTCCCAACAACTTGGGAAACATTTCCCTCCAGAGATATAGGTATCCAGGATACCTTACCTTAACAGCGGTATGTATGTCCTGATTTGTTGGGATACTTTTCTCCTCACAACTGTAAGTATCCAGGATACCCAACATTAGAAATTTAGTTATACACCAACTAACTGACAAGTTAGGATACATTTCCCTCTGGAGCTGTAATACCTTCAGTTTACTAACATCATCAGTCACACACACATACACACACACACACACACACACACACACACACACACACACACAAACATGATCTCATGACCATGCTCATTCATGTATGCATGTTGCACACACGCAAACTCGTCAGCCACAGAAAACAGAAATTCAGAATAGCACTTGAGCTGCTTCGCTGTATCTCAGCTTGACACAAGGTAGAATTATCTGTGAAGAAAAACCTCAGAAGAGAAAACATCTCTGATATATTGACAATTCTGGAAGGCATTTTCTTGATTAACAATTCATATTGGGGTGCCCACCCACATCGTTTAAGCCCTTGTCTACTGGTTTCCACAAGAAATGAGTCTGAACAAATCCTGATGAGTAAACCAGTAAGCAGCAGCCCTGTATGGACTCCACCTCCGCTCCAGAACATAGAATAAGCCCTTCCTTCCACATGTAGATTTTGGGTATGGTGTTTACTCACAGCAGTCAAAATCAGAGCAGGCTAACTAAGAGTGAGTAAATTGATCAAACGATAATAAGAAAAAATGGAAGCCTGGTGGCTTTTCTGGTCAATTTACCAAGCACTTAAAGAATCAATACAAATTCATCATAAAGTACTCTAAATATTAGGAACAATGTGCAAATGGACATTTGAAGACACATTTAAAAGTAAAAAGACAATTGAAAAGAACTGTCCGGATAGAAGGTATTTGCAAATAAACTATCTCACAAGGGCCTATCACTTAGGACATGTAACAAGCCAAATTTTAAAAACAATTTCCTTAAAGACAAAAAATATCAATTAGCATGTGAAAAGATGTCAGATGTACTTACTTATTGGGAAGAATATCAAATTCAGGAGACACCACTTAACCTTCAGTTTTGAAAAAGTTCACTTAAAAAGTCAGATATTATATAGAAGAATTCCAAGGAATCAGAATTCTTATGCACAGCTGTTGAGGTGTAAAATTAGGTAGCTTGTTTTGAGAACAGTCTAATAGTTCCTCAATACATGAAAAAGATAGTTATTGTACATTCCACAGCTTCTAGATGGGAGCCCTGAAAAGAATTTATGTTTTCACACAATCAGTACAAATGTTGATAATGTCATTGTTTATAATGGCCATGACACATGCACAGTACAAACTAATGAATAATTATGCAAACAGAGCATATCCAAAAGTTTGTTCCTGTGGTTAACCTAAGCATATCATAGCAGAGTATGTGTGGAGGTCAGAGGACAAAGAACATCCTTTGTGAGTAGGTTCTCTTTGTCCACCAAGGGTATCCCAGTAATTAAAATCAGCACTAGGTTACAGCAAGCACTTTACAGGATGAGCAACTGCCCTCCCTTCCTCCCTGCCTGGCTCCATTCCTTCCTTCCTTGATTCCTTCTTTCCTTTCTCTATTTTTTCGTTAATCTATCCTGTTTCTTTAATTTTTAACTTCCTTGCTTCCTTCCTTGCTTCCTTCCTTGCTTCCTTCCTTCATACCTTCCTTTGTCTTTCACCTTGCCTGACTTCCTTCCCCTCTTATCCTGTCCCTTTACCCTCTTCCCTTCCTTCCTCCTTCTCTGCTTCCTCCCTCCCCTTCCATATATTACTCCTCCTTCTCTTTGTATTATGTGGCTCTGTTTGATCTAGTTTTCCTGGGCATACTACTGCTTCACCACTCAAGTGAGGAAATTACAGGCCTGGTCATTACAGTTCGGATGATTTTGGGAGTATTCCCCATCTGTGCCTTCTGAGTTGGAGACCTGTTCTTTACATGTGACCATGCACATACATCCAATCCTCTGTAGTATGTTTGTTGTTTCCTTGATTTACCATAATTTTAGCAGTCAACAGAATGGTTTTGTGTCTTTCTTTTCTTTTTATTGAGACTTGTTCTCTCTATGAAGAACTAGATGTCCAAGAACTTGCTGCATAGATCAGGCTGACCTGAATTTCACAGAAATTCACGTGCCTCTACCTCACATGTACTGAGACTAAAGACATTTACCAACAGACCAGGGCTCAGTTTCTTCCTCTGGCTTTTCTTTCATGCTGATG
This sequence comes from Cricetulus griseus, assembly GCF_003668045.3. Taxonomy (NCBI): domain Eukaryota; kingdom Metazoa; phylum Chordata; class Mammalia; order Rodentia; family Cricetidae; genus Cricetulus; species Cricetulus griseus. Next base: position 45,459 of record NW_023276850.1, read on the forward strand.
TATTACTGTTCTGTTCAGGGACTATCTATCCTTTTCTCAGTGATATGTCAATCACACCTATTTCAAAATCTTCATTTTGTTTATTCTTCATCAATGCTAATTCTGTATTAGGTATGGTTTCTTCCTCTGTGGTGCTTTCTTAGGTAAATTCTGTTTCTTATTGCTGACTCACATGTATTGTCCCCAGAAAACATGATGAGGCACAGGAGAAGTTAGCCAGTGCAGGGGTATCATCTGCAATCTCCAAACCTCCACAGATTTATGAGGCTCAGAAGCCATTGTCCCTGGCCTACCTTGCTCAGGTATGTGCTGTACTTGCTGTGCCTGGCCAGTTACTCACCTGCTGGCAGGTGAGGCCCTTCCTATCCCTGCTGTGCTGCTCTGAGAGGGCCTAGAACCATCTACTTATTTGCCACAGTGCCTTCCTCCTTTCTGCCGTGGTTTCTCCCAACATTCCCATCTCATCTGGGTGCCACTTTAGAGGAATTCTTCCATATTTCTACCTAGCTCTTGTCATTTTATCTTCCTTTTCATTCTCATTAGGAACTTCTCTGATTGAACATGTACAAATAATATATTTTACAGCCTTTCAGAATGGTTTCTGAACAATCTGGCAGCAATAGATCACTGCTGGCAACACAAAAGTGTATCTTCTGAACGAAATTTCAGGCACCATTTTCTGTTTGTGAGTTTATTACTAGGAAATGTCATCTTGGTTTGTGAAAGAGAAACTATATCTGATGGTTTATTTAATTGAAAATGACATCTGGCAATTGGCCTGATTAATTCAGTGTGTGGACACTTGACTAGCATGCATGATTCCCTGGGTTCAAGCATCACCATAGAGAAGTGATAAGGATCTGAAATCTTAAACTTTAGAGAATGAAATCTGTCAGTGAATGGACTTCTTGGTTTCAGAAACTCTGTATATATTTTCTCTTGTACCTGGTCTTGACTATTTCATACATCTACACAATGAA
>NW_023276850.1:46938-80947 GCF_003668045.3 Cricetulus griseus
GATTAACAAAAAAATAGAGAAAGGAAAGAAGGAATCAAGGAAGGAAGGAATGGAGCCAGGCAGGGAGGAAGGGAGGGCAGTTGCTCATCCTGTAAAGTGCTTGCTGTAACCTAGTGCTGATTTTAATTACTGGGATACCCTTGGTGGACAAAGAGAACCTACTCACAAAGGATGTTCTTTGTCCTCTGACCTCCACACATACTCTGCTATGATATGCTTAGGTTAACCACAGGAACAAACTTTTGGATATGCTCTGTTTGCATAATTATTCATTAGTTTGTACTGTGCATGTGTCATGGCCATTATAAACAATGACATTATCAACATTTGTACTGATTGTGTGAAAACATAAATTCTTTTCAGGGCTCCCATCTAGAAGCTGTGGAATGTACAATAACTATCTTTTTCATGTATTGAGGAACTATTAGACTGTTCTCAAAACAAGCTACCTAATTTTACACCTCAACAGCTGTGCATAAGAATTCTGATTCCTTGGAATTCTTCTATATAATATCTGACTTTTTAAGTGAACTTTTTCAAAACTGAAGGTTAAGTGGTGTCTCCTGAATTTGATATTCTTCCCAATAAGTAAGTACATCTGACATCTTTTCACATGCTAATTGATATTTTTTGTCTTTAAGGAAATTGTTTTTAAAATTTGGCTTGTTACATGTCCTAAGTGATAGGCCCTTGTGAGATAGTTTATTTGCAAACACCTTCTATCCAGACAGTTCTTTTCAATTGTCTTTTTACTTTTAAATGTGTCTTCAAATGTCCATTTGCACATTTTTCCTAATATTTAGAGTACTTTATGATGAATTTGTATTGATTCTTTAAGTGCTTGGTAAATTGACCAGAAAAGCCACCAGGCTTCCATTTTTTTCTTATTATCGTTTGATCAATTTACTCACTATTAGTTAGCCTGCTCTGATTTTGACTGCTGTGAGTAAACACCATACACAAAATCTACATGGGGAAGGAAGGGCTTATTCTATGTTCTGGAGCGGAGGTGGAGTCCATACAGGGCTGCTGCTTACTGGTTTACTCATCAGGATTTGTTCAGACTCATTTCTTGTGGAAACCAGTAGACAAGGGCTTAAACGATGTGGGTGGGCACCCCAATATGAATTGTTAATCAAGAAAATACCTTCCAGAATTGTCAATATATCAGAGATGTTTTCTCTTCTGAGGTTTTTCTTCACAGATAATTCTACCTTGTGTCAAGCTGAGATACAGCTAAGCAGCACAAGTGCTATTCTGAATTTCTGTTTTCTGTGGCTGATGAGTTTGCGTGTGTGCAACATGCATACATGAATGAGCATGGTCATGAGATCATGTTTGTGTGTGTGTGTGTGTGTGTGTGTGTGTGTGTGTGTGTGTATGTGTGTATGACTGATGATGTTAGTAAACTGAAGGTATTACAGCTCCAGAGGGAAATGTATCCTAACTTGTCAGTTAGTTGGTGTATAACTAAATTTCTAATGTTGGGTATCCTGGATACCTACAGTTGTGAGGAGAAAAGTATCCCAACAAATCAGGACATACATACCGCTGTTAAGGTAAGGTATCCTGGATACCTATATCTCTGGAGGGAAATGTTTCCCAAGTTGTTGGGAACTCAGGGTATATCTACATTTTTGAAGGTAATATATCCTGTATAGCTACAGCTGTGAGGAGAATGGATTCCTGACTTTTGTTCTAGTGGGGGATGGTCTTTCCTCAGGATGTGGGAATCCTGCTCCTCTTTCAGGGAGAGATAGTCATTACAACTGAGCTCTGTTCCACTCCCAAGGGAGTTTCCTAGCAGAGGTATCCATGTCTTCTTAGCTCCAGTCCCAGTATAACTTCTTCTGCTTCACTCTGCTAAGTAAACTGCTCCAGCTCCAGCAAAATGTTGATTATTTCTGCTCTACTCCCATTAGGAAGTTTCCAAGGAGATGTGGTCAGTTGCTTCTGCTCTGCTCCCCTAAGGAAGCTTTCCAGCAGAGATTCTGACCCATGGCAGCAAAATAATATCTTCAGCCAGTTTCTTTCAAGAGACTTATTTGGGAAAGAGGAAACCAGGAGAGTGGCTGCCTCTGGTATGTTGGAGAAAATTAGCTGCCACCTGAAAAGGCACAGGGTCTCAGGTGGGGCTTCTTAGGGGTGTTGATTTTCTAGGGCTAAGATTTTCAGGGAGTAAATGAGTCAGATTTCATTTCTTTGACTTTGGACAACCTCAGATTATCCAGATTTCATCCACATAGAATGATTGTTTTCCTTCTTAAAGATTGGTTGCTTTTCCTGCTCAGATATTGGTGGCTTTGATGTTCAGGTGGTAAGGGTCATATATGACTCTTGAGTAGGCCAATGTGATTTTATTTACTGCCCCCTTTTAGCCTTTTGACTCCAGTTTCAGGTATTTCAGTGACTCTCTTGGTGAGCCCAATCTCATGATGCCTTTAGATGATTCCTGAGATAGCCACATTCCTTTACAGCTCTTGGAAACATAACGAACATTTAATGTGTCAGGATGATTGAGTCCACACATATTGTGCAAGTGCTAAGCATCCTCCAGTGATGTGTCTCTATAGCAGAAGGTAGATTGGTCCTCTCCAGATAACAGATATAACGTAAAAGATATACAGCTGTCGAGATACAGAGCTGGATTAGTGAGGCTGCACTTGAGTCAAATGAGGCATACTTTGAAGCATGAGACTTTGTATGCCAAGAATAGCTGGAAGCATACTTCTGCTTACATGTTTCAAATGATCTACTAGAAATTCCTTCTCAAAATAAGAAAGTGTTGCTCAGGGTCACTAAACAATGCTCCTCTGTTTTATAGATATAAGGAAGTGCTTATTGCTATATAGTGTTTTAAAATTAGGAGATATATTGTTTCATAGAGTGAGATATCTCCTGATGTCTTGTGTGTTTAGTGGGTTTAAAGATTGTGGGACACCTTGCCTAAGCTTATGTGTATAAGTTCTATAATAATAAAGTTTGACATGCAGTTGCTTCTACTCTGCATCCCATTTGTCCTGATTTTGGTGAGACCTTACCTATGCACTAGACCCCAATGCAATAGAAATTGGCACACAGCCTATAATCCACAAGCCCTGAGAAGCTAGAATACTCTTCCAGAAACAGATAAAGACAGATGCAGAAATCCACACTTTTTCACAGGGCTAAGCTTCTGGAGTACAATTTAAATGAGGGAGTAGTGATAATATGAACAAAGGAGTCAATACCATGATTGGAAAACCACAGAATCAGCTTACCTAAGCTAGTGAGATATCACTGGCTCAGGTCTGACAAATGGGAAGCCTATATAAGTCTGAACTTGACTCCCTTAATATAGGTGACAATGGTACGGCTGGAACAATACAGGAGTTTACTGGCAGCAGGTACAAGAAGTAACTCTAATGCTAAAATGACTTACAGGAGCCCATTCTATATATAGAGATACCTTGTTCAACATAGACAAAGAGGTATGTGGTGTGTGTTGTGTGGTGTGTGATGTGGGAAGGTGCTTTTGCACTGCCTCAAAAAGATGATGGGACAGACATAGTATGCTGTGTATTGGAGCCCTTACCTTCTCTGAGAGGCAGATGACAGGTGAGGTGGGGGAATTGGAGAGAGCAGGAAGAGAGGACAGAGTGGAAACTGGGATTGATATGTAAAACAATAAATTAATAAACAATAAAAAATGAAACAGAGAACAATAAAAATGTACCATTTGTTCATCTTCTGAGAATTCTGAAGTTACTGGAAAGCCAGTATACATGTTTCTGCCTCATGCTTAAGGGCTTGAAAGCCTGTTCAACCACCTATATTGAGCAAATAGCTTTCATTTATGGTAAGAATAGGGAAACCCTGGTTTCTGTGGTACGTAGCCCTACCTAATGGTAAAAGAAACACCTAGGGCAGTCAGTCAAGAAATTGGTTCCAAGCTGGACATCTGTTTGATTATGAAGTCCAATAAAAGCAGTGTTCAATTGCCTAGTCTAATTGACCTTCTGAATTGTCCTCATAACTCAGCATGAAATATCATAGCAACAGTGCTTTCCCAGGGATATCACACAGGAACAACAATTTTTCCTTCTCTTTGAATCAAAAAGGAGGGATTTTGGAAGGGGGATTTCATGAGTAGGTGGCCTTTAGAAATTGGGTTTGTATTATTCAAGGTCCCCAAACTCATCAGAGCTTAGGAAGGCCTGGCTAAATCACGGGAAAGTGTGGGAGCACTAAGCGTGCTAGCAGGCGGAATGATCCTGAGTTTCTTCCCAGAACACACAAGAAGATGGACCTGGGAATTGATATCATGGCAATGACAGGAAGAAGATGGAGGCAGATCTGGAATGTATTCCCATGGAATTTGTGAGGTTTGTAATTGGCTTGACATTCAAAATTGAGTAGGAGCCAATTATAAATACTTTATTCCTGGATTGATCTACCATAGGCTGTTCTACAACAGCTTGGAAGAAGATAAGAGCAGAACCTAATGATATAACATCAAAAATACTAGAGAACAACGCCAGAGCCACAGTATTTTCCTTTTTAAAACAGTAACCAAATGGCCAATGTTTAGAAAAACAAGGCTAGTTACCAGGACCAGAAAAGAAAAGAAAGATATCATTTCCAAATATACTAAACAATAAGCATCTAAAGGAATTTTTTAACAGCTGTTGACTTGTAAATGATGAAAGTTTGCAATTTGCATCACTGTGTTTGAACATAAAGGATACCATGAAGTGATATATGAAAGACAGAAAGAGACAAATCTTACATGAGTTGAGATTGTTCCCCTGGAAGAGGGGTATATTATGGTGGTTACCAGATGTTTGGGAAAAGATATCCAGAAGGCAGATATAAGTCAACTCCAAGGAATACATTTTAAAAGTGCAAGGCAACTAGATTTAATTTATCATGGAAAAATGTAGGGCTAGTAACATGGTTCAAGGGTTCATAGTCACAGCATAGGTTACTCTAGCAAGATACCAAAGATACATTCCCAGCACACACACAGGATCACCACTGTTTGTAGTTCTTTTTCATGGATCTAAAGCTATCTCCTGGCCTCCAAAGGTACCAGGCATGCACATAGTGCCCAGAAGTATTTACAGGTAAAATACCCATACATAGAACAAATTAGTTTAAAAATAAAACTGTTAAAAGAGTGACTGAAATATGTTATTATCCCAAATATACAAAGGAAGATGTCTAACAACTAGCTTATTAAACATCTTACAATATACATTTGTGCATTGTGTATATTTGAGAAAATCGCATTTTATGAAATTACAAAATAATTTCATTGTCAATTAAATAATTGTTTAACCTATATACGAAACAATTTGTATAGTAAAACAAAATGGACAACATTCTATAAACCACAACAACAAAAAATTTCTCAAATGTAGAGCTTATAGCATATTTGTATAATATCAGCTACATCGGGAGGCAGGAGGATTCAAAGTTAGAGTCTGCCTGGTCTGCTGAGAAAGTTGAAGCTCATCTTGACCTAATCAGTTAGAACCTGTCTCCAAAGCAAAAGTGTAAAGGGCTGGGCATATAGATCAGTATTAGAGATCTTTCTTATCACGGATGAGCCCTTAGCTTTAGTCCTCCCTCCAAGAAAGAAAAGGGGAGAAGCTCTGCTGACATGAAGAGATGGGTAAAATCACTTGATAATAAATGTGTGGTGTATAAATGTGAGATACCAACACTCCCCACAAAAAGCCTGAGTGTAGTTTTCATGTCTGTATCCCCACCATTGCTACTATAGGTAGACAGCAAGTTGACACAAATGGATACTGGGTGCTTGTTAGCCAGCTGGCCTGGTACATGCACCAGAAGAACATCCAAGAGGCCCCATCTCAATGAGGTGGAACGTAAAGATCTAACATCCAAGATTGCCCTCTGACCACACATGTGTCATGGTGCTTGTGGGATAAAATTGCCAAAAAGGAACCCTCCCCTGACCATGGAAACAGAGAAACAAGAACCAGCACCTAAAGCATAGTCAATAAAAAAACCTTCCCAACCTTGAAAGCATAGCCAATGAAAGGAACCCACACTGGACCTGAAATCAGAATAAGAAAATTAACTCAACATAGTGCTGAAATCAGAACAAGCGAAAGAAACCCACAGTTCTTTGAAATTAGAGACAAAGGCTAAAAAGAGCAAAAAAAATGAGATGAAAAATATACATGTACAAAGTATGAGGTCAAACATTGAAGAAACAAGCATTTCTCACTTAGATGAGTCATTTCTCTAGTTTGGAAAATTAATTTCAGCATATTGGGTTGTCTGGTGACTTCTTTGGTGTTTGCTCTCACATGTTCTAAAAATAGGTAGAATTTCCAATGGTTATTCTTCATTTCTGTCTAGAAAATTTTATTAGGAAAGTCCTACTCTAAGACTCATTAGGAGTTAATAAGCAAGCAGTTTTCTTTCTTAATAAGAAATTGTGAATATAATTAATTTCAAACACCCAAATAACATATTTCTTTTTGAATAGGGACTTTTGGACTATTGATTTCCTATCCAGTATTTCTCCAGTGACAGATATATGTGGTGTGGTTTAAGAATGGAGAAGAGAAGGCTGGGTGGTGGTGGCACACAACTTTAATCCAGCACTTGAGAGACATAAGCAGCTGAATCTCTGTGAGTTAGAGACCAACTTGGTCTTCAAGACCTAGCTCTAGGACAGCCTCAAGATCAAAAAAAATCCTGTCTCACAAAACCAAAATATTTTTAAAAATGGAGAAAATATACTCATATCTAAAAGGGCCACAAAGAAAACAAGGGATCAGATCTTCAGACCTCTCTGAATGGAAACAACCACACCCCAGAATCTCTGTCTATAATACCTATATCCAAATAGATTCAGTTATTACATATTGATTGATATTTCAGTGGCATGGTTATTATTCAAAGCTAGGCAGGTAGGCATTCTTACATCCTATCAGTACTTTCAGACTCTATATCCTTCAACTGTTGAGGCCTTAGTATCTGAAGCAAGCAATATATGCTGGATAGTTATTTCACAAATGGCAAATAACCTTACACAAACACAGGAGGATTTGTAATGATAATAGCTTCAATCAATGAGGGGAATTTAGTTTTCAATAAGTTTGTATTTTTGTTGTGTCTCAGTGTCTGGTCTTGGACCTAACTCTGCCCATGTAAAAAGCTGAAGTTCACTCACACACCCACTCAGGTCTTCATATTATCAAACCTTCATTTCCTGCACATTTACTTCTAATGATCCAATGTGTTATAATTTTCATAAAACCATTTTTCTGTATTTTAAGGTCATGTTTTTTGGTAATTCTTTGTATTGAAAATCCTGACACTTATTGCCCTACACTAGTATAAACTGGGTGTTCACCATTCCAAGTCAGCAGTAATTGATCACAAATTATATTGTATTTATTGATAATTGAGAAAATGATAATAAACATTAGGTTCATAACAATTCTGTAAAATTTCAAACACTAGCAACATGATGGTAGTTATATGAAAGCAATTATCAATAAAAATTCAATATTTTATCCCATAAAACATACAGAAAATTATGCAGAAATGTTCTATTGGATTGTTACCAGTAAAATTTCCCTTGAAGAAGTATTCACATTTTAAATTTTCATGCTTTCAACTGTTGTCAAATTTATTCTACATCATTTTAGTACCTGATTTCAGTGTAGTACTGACAGATATATTGCTGCATATGTAGATGGTTTTCCAACACTCATTTTGGAATAACTATTTTATTTCATGGTAGAATGAGTTTAAAAATGACAATATCATAAGGCTTAGTAATGTCACTCATCTAAATGTGAATAAAGTATCAACATATGCTGAAAAGTGTCCGTCCGGAACTCACATTATAAAACAACATAATTTTGTATGAGTATTGGGATAATAATTTCCTATTGAGTTGGTCTCTTTAATGAATTTTTAGATGTGCTCTAAGTTTAGAGTTTCCTTTAAAAATTTCTGAAAGCACTGTACAATTTTACGTTACTTTCTATTACTGATGCTTTGTTAAGTTTGACTATCTGAGCACTCTTTGAAAATTGCCACATATTTAATATTGTGATTGTTATTCTCGTGCGCACTCTGTGATATTTGTTAAGATTTAATTACCCAGAATAGATTTTCTCAAGTGCCTCACAATTATCAGTTTTTTCTAATGTACAGATGTAGTGAGATATTGCAGAGATGATCCATGGTATAAGGACATAGCATGTAACATACACATTAAATATTAAGGAGTCTGACTTTTCCAGTTGTACAGTGTGTTTGAAGATGTGAATCATAGCCACACAACTTGCCACAATTTGTATGTTTTTAGCTTGCCATCTGCTATGTATTCTTAGAGGAAAATAAGTATTGAGCTCTTAGGTAAGAACTTGTCATATGCATTAAAATTGCAATGCTTCTCTCCAGTATGTATTTTTGGATGAATTTCAAATGTTGATCTCTGTTTAAAGCACATGACACACACTTCAAAATTTTAAAGTTTCTGTACAGTGTGTATTCTTTGATGAACTAGAAGATTTATGCTGTGGTTAAAGAACTTTCTACAATTTGAATATTTGTAAGGTTTCTCTCCACTGTGTATACTTTCATGAACTTGAAGAAGTGAAATGCTGGTAAAGGACTTCGCACATAGTTTACAATTGTAAGGTTTCACTCCAGTCTGTATTCTTTGATGAACTTTAATAATTGAGCTTGCTGCTCTTCCCTCTGTCCTGTGGTGGGTGCCCATGCCTCAGGAGAGTCTGGGCACTGCTCTGGTCTCCAACCTCCCCATCAATTCCTGCTCGCTTCTGCCTGGAATCAACCCCCCCAACAACAGTGGACCTGCCTAGAAGGGAAGGCCCACCCTGAGTCTGGACACAACTCACCCCAGTCTACACTCTGCCCTCTGTCTTGTGGCAGGTGCCTGAGCCTCAACTGCCTCCAGAGGCTGAGCACTTGGCCTGCCACTGGAGAGAGGGAGAGACCCGACCTGCACTCACTGTGCAGGGATGGGAAGAAGACAGATTAAGAAGACAACCAACAATAGAAAGACCAATATGACACCACCAGAATATAGGGACTCCACAGCAGCAAGATCTGAAAAGCCCAACACAGAGGAAGAAGAGATGGACCTCAAAATTTTCTTTGGAAGTTGAGAGATATCATTAAAGAGGAAACAAGAATATCCCTTCAAGAAAAAGAAGAAAATACAAGCAAAAATTACATCAAATATAAGAAAAGACAAACCAAAAAACTCAAGAAGTAAAGAAATCTCTTAAAGAATCTAAAGAATGCCAAGACAAAAAGAGCTAAACAAGTGAAGGAAGCAATTGAAACAGTTCAAGGCATCAAAGCTGAAATAGACACAATAAAGAAAACAAAGAATGAGGGGATCCTGGAAATAGAAAGGCTTGATAAATGATCTGGAATTAAAGATATGAGTATAACCATTAGAATTCAAGAGACAGAAGAGAGAATCTCAGTTGTTGCAGACTCGCTAGAGGATATAGAGTCATTGTTCAAAGAAAATCTCAAGTCCAACAAATCCCTACCACCTGACACCTGTCAGAATGGCTAAAATCAAAAACAATAATGACAATCTGTGATGGAGAGGATGTGGAGAAAAGGAAACACTCCTCTCTTGTTGATGGAAGTGCAAACTTGTAAGACCACTCTGGAAATCAGTATGGTGGTTGCTCAGGAAAATGGGAATCAGTCTACCTCAAGATCCAGCAATTCCTCTCTTGGGAAATATACCCAAATGATGCACATTCATACAACAAGGACATATGTTCAACCAGGTTCATAGCAGTGTTGTTTGTAACAGCCAGAACCTGGAAGCAAACTAGATGCCCCTCAACTGAAAATGGATAGAGAAAATGTGGTACATTTATACAATGGAGAACTACTCAGCAGAAAAAAGCAACATAATCTTGAAATTTGCAGGCAAATGGATGAAACTAGAAGAAACCATCCTGAGTGAGGTAACCCAGTCACAGAAAGACAAACATGGTATCTACTCACTCGTATATGAATTTTAGACCTAGAGCAAAGAATTTCCAGCCCATTATCCTCTTAACGAAAGTAACTAGGAAACATGAAGGATTCTAAAGAAAAAATGCATGGACCCCAATAATGGGAAGGGGCAGGAGCTCCATAGATAATTGGGAGCATGACAGTAGGGAAGAGGGAGCTACCAGAATGAGATGAGGAGAAGAGGAGAGGAGAGGAGGAAATGGAGGAGCAGAAATATTCAGTTGAGGGAAGAATAGAGGATACCAGGATGAGAGACACCATATTAGAGGGATCCATTATAGATCCGAGGAGAGATCTGATGAGGGAGACTGCCAGAGACCAACAAGGATGACAGGAACTGACAATCTTTGCAGTGGTGGAGAGGATAACCTAAATGCCCTTCACCAATAATGAGACTGATGACTACTTCTTATGCCATCGAAGAGCCTTCATCCAGTGGCTGCTGGAAGCAGAGGCAGACACCCTCAGACATACACTTAACTGAACTCTGGAACTTAGTTGCAGATACGAAGGAATGAAGATCAAATGGGTTGGTACCAGGCCAGTGAAAATCACAGAAACAGCTTGCCTATACATGGGGAAGCACATGGATCCCAGACTGATGTTTGGGAGGCCAGTACAGGACTGATCAAGATCCCTGAACATGGATGTCAATTAGGAAGCCTCCACATTCTAGGGAGTCCCTGGTAGTAGATTAATATTTTTCCCTGGTGTAAGAAGGGACTTTGAGAGCCCATCCCAAATTCTTGGCCTATACACAAGGGGGAGGGCATAGGCCTGGTCCTGGATTATGTGGTGGACTTCGGGGAGCCCCCATCAAATGCCCTACCTTGCTTGGGGTGTGCAGGGTGGATGGGGTGGGAGGTAGGTCGGGGTTGCTGGAGGGGGAGGGAAGGAGAGGGAAAAGGGATTGACATGTGAAACAAGCTTATTCTTAAATTGAACTAATAAAAAATTACAAAAAGAGTTGAGCCTGCAATAAAAGACTTTCTACATTATTTACAGTTGTATGGTAACTCTCTGGTATGTATTCTTGGTGCACTTGAAGATCATGAACAACTGATATGGCCATAAGAAATCAAAAGTTCAAACATGATGGACAAGAAGAATGTCATTTCATGATTGTATTATATAATATGAAAAATTTGAAAGAGTCCTCTTTACAAATATCATGTAACCTAATACTCTAAACATAAACTTTAGAATAAAAAATCAAGTATTAGCCATTTCTTAAATTGTTCTAATTACTTGGAAATTACATTAATATAGATCAATAACACCAGTCAAACACATCAATTATAAAATGTTAGAATTGAAAAAAAGACATACAAACTTTCTATGATTAATTTTATTAATACATATTAATATGTATTTATTCAAAGTGGGTAACTATTAACAGGTGAACAATAAAATAATCATGAACAACAAATATGTCTATCCATTCCTAAAGTTTTATGGACATGAGGACAGTAGGTTTTAAGATATCCACTATCACAAAAATAATTCTATAGGAATTCATTTTCTTTAGATACCTAAGAATACTTTGAATTGGTAAATAACATACTGTATAAAATTCATATTTTCCAAGTATATTGAAATTTAGAATTTCAAAATAAATAGGACACTACAGAGTTTACATGTTAAATTAACAAATTATTTTAAAATTAAATTTAATCAAAATATGATTATATAAATTCATATCAGGACTAGCCTAGTCATTTGCATTCCAAATTTTATATATATATATATATATATATATATATATATATATAGTCCGGCTTAATTGCTAATGAATATAGCATTTCAGAACTCATCATAATACAGTAATCAAGCAATAATGAACATAACCGAAAGCACAGGGTAATTTCTTGTGCACCTCACTCATTACATTTCTGAACTTCTTTTATTCTGGATTTGACAGACAGGGACAATATCAATTTGGAAACAGGAATTCAGAATTCTTCACTTATTATGCATGATCAGTACAAAACAATGAAGAATTCAGAGGCAAATAACATCAAATTTATGTATTTCCTAAAGAACATATGTTAACTTGTAGTTTTTTGCAATATTACACATTTTATGTATGTGAAACATTAAGGAAGCAATGACGTTCATGGTGACAATACTAAAACAAAATATAAATAATCAGAGACTAGAAGTAGCCTTAGTACATAAGACATGAGAATCTTCATTTAAAAATTCTTGTATAAAATAAATATTATGTTCAATGAGATTTGCTTGACATTACTCTGGCCTATCTATATTCCATGAACTTGATTTTATCTTAGACTGATAACTAAAACTTCAACCATAAAACAGACCAGGAATGTGGACAGTGAGAATTTTCCCAATTATAGAGAATTTTTTTAGGAAATCTCCATTTAGGATGATTATTTTGGTAATTGGCTTGTTAAAATCATATTCTGTTATTATTAGACATGTTCTTCCTATTCTAATTTTTATCATGAATGGATATATTATTTTAAAAAAGACTTTTCTGCATCTAAATAAATTATCCTCTGGTCTCTTTCTTATATTCTGTCCTCTTAATTCATTTTGTGAATTTATTTACTTATGTTTATTCTAATAAGCAACTCTTGGATGAAGCCACCTTGATACTAGTATGTATTGATTTTGATGTGTTCTGGAAATGGAACATTTCAAATTTGTCATATAATTGGAAGTGTATTGTTGTTTTTCTTCTTAGAGGGGTGGGGGAATTCTGCATTGAATCCATCAAGTTGCCATTACTTGAGAAATTTTTATTGCTTTTTCTATACAACTTGTTCACATGTGATATTTTAAATTATTCAAGTCTTCTTGAATTAAGTATTTGTTAGATTATACACTAACAAATTCATCACTAGCTGTTGATATTACATACATTGGTTTTAAATGGGTGGACCTGGGAACATTCCCCTAATTGACTTAACCTAGAAAGACAAATTTTGCGTGTTTTCTCAAATTCATGGATTCTAGCATTTAAGATTTTGCTAACAATGCTATCTATTTGCTGTCTATAGAATTTACGAACCTAGTATGTGGCCAAAAGTAATGTTGCCTTTTTCTAGAAATGATAATTAAAAATACTATTGCTGAAAAGGAGGACGAGAAATTAAAACAGTAATAACTCAGTGTGGTGAGGCTACAGTATGGTAGAAGAGCAAATATAAAGAGGAATAATTAAGACTACAGGAGATTTTTATAATTGGAATATTACATTTACATAATTAGTGACTTATGTGGGTGGTTATATGTAATTACATCATAGTTTTTGAAACGTTCTTTCCACTGTCTGTATTGGGGGTTACACTGTTCTTATAGAATTTAAGGGAAATATCTTCATACATTATGTTAACTCTACTCATCATGTGACAAATCTTTTGAAGGAATATAAGGAACTGTACTTCTCTGAAGGCTTGATAAAATATGTATAAGTGTAAATATCATTTAACTGTCATCACTAATAGAAGGTATAGAGACAGGGAATGCCCCATTGTGTGTTGTGACTATATGTTTCTCTTTGTTTTGTCTTGTCTATTTTTACATTGAAAACAATTTCATTTTACATACCAATCCCAGTTCCCTCTCCCTTGAATCCTACAACTCCCCCTCCTATTCCCCAATCAAACGCCATACACTTCTCAGAGTGGGTGAGGCCTATCATGGGGAAATCATCAAATACTGTCACACCATTTGGGACATGACCATAGCCTTTCCCTCTATATCTTTGTTGTGCAAGATATCCCTCCCTAGATAATGGTCTCCAGAAATCCAGTTCACATACTAGGAATATTTGCTGGTTTCACTTCCAGCAGCTCCATAAACTGTCCAAGCCCCTCCCCCCATTGTCACCAACATTCAGGGGGACTATTTCAATCTTATGCAGATTCCACAGCTGTCAAGTCTGAAATCAGTGAGGTACCACAACTTCAATCCAAGTGTTTCTGTGTGTTTTCCCAAAGAAGGTCATTACTCCTTTGATCATATTATTGCTCCTCCTTCTCTATAAATGGAATCCAGGCAATTGGCACAGTGCTTAGCTGTGAATGTCTGCATGAGGTTACATCAGTTATTGAATCTTGGCTTCATGGTGTTAACCAATGTAGTCATCAATATAATAATATGGGAAGGTCAGTAAATGCACCCTGTTCATTATTGCCTAAATTCTTCACTGACATCTTCATTGTGGATTCCAGGGAATTTCCCTGGTACTAGTTTTCTTGTTAACCCATTAATGGATCCCTCTATCAAAGTACCACATTCCTTGCTCTACCTATCTGCCATTCCCTTATCTTAAACTTACAGATCCTTCATGTTTTTTACCCTCCTCCCTTTTTCCCCTCCCCACTCTCTTACTACCCTTCCCCCTCCAGGCACTCCCTATTAGGACAGAAAATCTTGTATATTTCTTCTTATAGGGTGGATCCAAGTATTTTACTTATTGGTTGATGAATAAAGTTGTTCATGATAATGGCAAGGCACAATGTAGCTTGGCAGGAATTCCAAACTAAAAGGTAGGGAGAAGGAAAACATTGTCAAGAGACACCATGTAGTCCCCAGGGAGACACGACATCAGTATATCACCTAGGTAAGCTAAATCCACAGAATAATATAAATGGGTTAACACAGCAAATCTTCAAGTAACGAATCTGCCATCCTTGGAGGCTGGCCCCACACTTACCAGGAGAGGTGTCTTGCCCACCACTGCAAACCCCTAAATTTTAGGCCCTAATTTCTTGGGGCAAATCACATTCCCCAACACTGTCCACTGAAACCCCAGAGATTTGGGGCAGCCTCCACACATTCCCATGCTCACCGCTGGCTTGTGGCCCTTTGCTGCTAGATCTAAGTTGCCTCTGATCCATCATTTTCCCATCCCACCTGCTATACCCAAGACAACTGGTAACAGCATTCCCATAAGTTAAAACATCCAACAGTGAATTGGCCACCAACAGTCCTTAGCCTCTCCCCCACTAGGAGACAAGGAGCAACCACATCAGCCACAGGCCCGATCTACACCAATGGGAGGAAGAGAGATTCCGTGAATCAGAGCCTTCAATTGTATCCACAGGAGGAAGAGATATGTAAATGTCAGTATAAATACATACATTAAAAGTAATAGTAGTAACATGACACTACCAGAGACTATGGGTTCTACACCAGCAAGACCTAAACATCCAAGTGCAAATGAAGCAGAAGAAAATGACCTTAAAATACCTCTATGAAATTGATAAAGGCTATTAATGGGAGAAATGAGGAACTCCCTAAAAGAGATGAAGGAAAAGACAAAAAAATCAATATGTGAACAAATCCATTAAAGCAAGCAAGGAAAGACCAGGAAAAATAACAGGTGAAGAAATCAATTAAACTTTTCAAGAAAAAAAATAGTTAAGGAAGAAGGTGAAAATGTTAGCTCAAAGGCACAGAAAACATATTCTACTAAATCATAGAAGAAAACTTTCCCAACCAAAAGAAGGAAATGCCTATGATAGGACTAGAAACTTAAACAACACAAAATAGACTACACCAAAAACAGTACCCTCTCAAATAATAATAACAAACAAAAGATCAAAACTAAATAAAGAATATTAAACCTGAAAAGAATAAAGCACAAAAAACATATAAAGGAAGACCTAACACAATTAAACCTAACTTCTCAATAGAAACTCTTAAAGACAGATACCCTAGTTACATGTTCTACAAAGACTAGTAAAAAATGGATGCCAGCCCAGAGTTCTCCAAAAAAGCCCTCTATTATTAATATCTCACTAGCAAAATTCCAAAAAAAGAAACTCACATACACAATACCACCATCACCACCAAAGCCAAAAATTAAAGGAATGAACAATCAATGGTCATCAATTTCTGGTAATATCAATGGTCTCAGTTTTCCTATAAAATACACAGGCTAAGAGAATGTATAAATTGACAGAGTAAATCCATCTCCTGCATAGAAGAAACACAATACAACTTCAAAGACAGATATTACCTAAAAGTAAAGGGTTGAGAAAAGATGTTTCAATCAAATGGACCTAATAAACAAGCTTGTGTAGCTACCTAATATTGAATAAATTAGATTTCAATCTAAATTTAATCAAAGGAGATGAAGAAGGTTATTGTATATTCATCACATTAAAAATCCTTCAAAATGAAGTCTTAATTCTGAATATATATGCTCAAAACACAAAGGTAAACGCTTTTGTAGAAAAAAAAAAACAATACTAAAATTTGAGTCACACATAAAACCCCATACACTAATACTGGAAGACTTTAACACCCCACTTTCACCACTTAACTAACAGAAAAATAATTGTTAGACAAAAAAGGAAATAAATTATGACTCAATTGTGTTTAAAAGGCCATATACATAATATTCCATGCCAATACAAAATAATATGACTCCTCAGAACACAACAGAACCTTTTCTAAAATTGACCACATAGCAACAAAGAAATGCTCAACAAATAAAATAAAATTGGAATGACACCCTGTTTCTTATTGGATATCACTGTTTAAAGTTAGAATTCAAGAAGAACACAATTTGAAGAATGCCTACAAACTGATGGAAATTGAACAGTGTTCATTGCGTCACCCACAGTCAAGTAAGAAATAAAGGACGAAATGAATAATGTAAAAGAACTCAAAGAATACAAATCTACAGCATATTGAAAATTATGGAAAACATTAAAATCAGTTCTAACAGGAAAGTTCATAGCATTAAGAGCCTAGACAAGGGAAATGGAGAACCCCCTCCCCCAGTAACATAACAACACTTCTGAAAATCTGGAACAAAACAATTTAACTGCCCCAGGAAGAATAGATGCCAGTAAAAATATTGAGGACTAGAATAAATAAAGTGTAAAAAAA
This sequence comes from Cricetulus griseus, assembly GCF_003668045.3. NCBI lineage: Eukaryota > Metazoa > Chordata > Mammalia > Rodentia > Cricetidae > Cricetulus > Cricetulus griseus. The sequence goes on from NW_023276850.1 coordinate 63,859, forward strand.
GAAAACAATACAATAAATCAATGAAACACAGAGTTGACACATTGAGAAAATCAACAACATTGACAAAACTTAATATAACCTATCCAAAAAACAGAGCAGGTTCTCACTTAGCTCACTGGTCATCAGACAATTTTACTTTGTTGCTCTGTATGCCATAAATACCTGATTGTACAGTGGGAATAGGCTTGCAATCTAATCTGCAGCCAACTCCTCTAGCCCACAGAATCTCATTGAACTTTCTTTTACCTTGTTCTGATTATCTAGTTTCTGAGTAACTTCTGAGACAGATGTTTCAAATCTCATAAAATGACCTTTGGCTTCTGTATGTGTCAATACATCCAATTTGTAAGGAAAATGTACCACAGGAAGGATATCTCCCTAAATATAGAAGACACACTTCTGCGGGAAGGCAAAAAATGATTCATAAAAAATCTCAATAATCTAATATCTCCAAATGGTGCAAGTGTTAATAGTCCCATAATTGTGCAACATCCCAATATCAAAAACAAAAATAACAGGGCAACCATCATGTGTCTCAGCTTTGTTGGATATGGTTAAGCAGCTCTTATGGCTTTATGACTTTAGCAATTCCCATCAGGTATGGCTGAACCAGCACTCTGCAAGTAAATATAGGAAAAAGTATTCAGGTGGTCATTTTTAGAGTAATCATCTACCATACAATATATTGTATGAGATAAAATATTGAGGAAACAACAATTTGTTGTTTAGTTGAGTCATTTTTCCAGTTCTAAAAATTAGTTCCAGCTTATTTTCTTGTTTCCTGACTACTTTGTTATTTACTGTCACATATTCTAAGAATAGTTAGAGTTGCCAATTGTTTTTCTCCAATTTTCTGTCTAGAAATTTTATTTGGAAGTCTTACTCAAAGATTGCTTAGTACTTAATAATCATGTTGTTTTCTTTCTTGATGATAAATTATGAATACAATTCAATTTACACACACAAACATCTTACTTATTTGTGAATAAGCACTATTTGGCTGTGGCTTTTCTGTGCATTATGTCTCCAGTGACCGTATATGTGTAGTGATGTAAGAATGGTGAAAATATATACAGATAAAAAAGGGACCAAAAGAAAAACTGGGATCAGGTGTTCCAATCTCTCTGAATGGAAACAACAACACCCAGTAATCTCTGTGCCAGTAATACCTACATGCATATAGATTCAAAAAGTTATTACATATATATTATCTTTAAGTGGCAGAGTTATTATCTAAAGATATGCACGTAGGCATTCTGGGCCTAAACCAGTACTTTCTGACTCTATAATCTTCAACTTTTAAGGATAAAGCATCTGAAGAAAGGAAAATATCTGGAGAATTTTTACATAAACTATCAAAAACCTCACACAAACACAGGTGGATTTGCAATGTTCATAGCTTCATTCAATGAGAGGAAGTAGTTTTCAGTTAGTTTGCATTTTTGCTGTGTATCAGTTTCCGGCCTGGGGCCTAACTCTGCCCATGTAAACAGGTGAAATTTACTCACCCACCCACTTGGGTCTTCACATAATCAAGCCTTTTCCACCACACACAGCGACCTAAAGATGCAAACTGTTATAGTTTTCTTAAAGTTATTTGTTTTGCATTTTCCGGTCATGATTTTTGGTAATTTTTGTATTGTTATTCCTGAATCTTAGTACCCTACAGTAGTGTAAAATGGATGTTCACCAAACCAAGTCAGCAGTAACTGAACACAAGTTATATAGTATTTATTGTTAACTGAGAAAATGGGAGTAAATATTAGTTTTAAAAAATCTATATCATATTCTCTAAAACTGTAAACAATAGGAATACAATGACAGGTATATGAAAACTATTATCAATAAGAGTTCAATATTCTGTTTCATAACATATACAAAAATTCTGCATTGATGTTGAAATGGATGGTTATCAGTAAATTTACCCTGGCATAACAATTCACATTTTAAATTACTCGTGCCTTCAACTATTATCAAGTTTGTCCTATATTATTTTAATGAACGGTTTCATTATAGAACAGAAGGACATATTGCTGATTATGTACATAGTTTTCCAACAATACTTCTGGGAATAGCCATTTTATTTCTTGGTATAATGCTTTTAAAATGACAATGATCCTAAGGCTTCATAATGCCACTCATCTTACTAGATAAAGTTTCTACAAATGCTAATAGTTTTCTTCAACTACTTACATAATAAAGAACCTTAATTTTGTATGATATTTGGGAAAGTGATTCCTTATTGAGTTGGTTTCTTTCTTGAATTTTCAGATGTGCTCTAAATTTTGAGCTTCTCTAAAATTATTTAAAACACTGTACATTTGTTACTTTTCTTTCCATTGGTGATGCTCTGTTGCATTTGACTATGTGAGCACTCCATAAAACTTGCAACATTTTTAGTATTGTCATGTTCTAGTATGGATTCTGTGATGGTCATTAAGATTTAAGCCCCAGAATACGTTTTCCCAAGTGCTTCACATTTATAGGCTTTCTCTAGTGTATGAATGTAGTGAGCTTTTACAGAGATGAGTAATGGGAAAAGGACATAGCATGTAACAGTCACATTAAATATTATGGATTCTTACTTCCATGGTTGTGCAGTGTTTTTAAACATGAGAAGCATAGGCACACAACTTGCCACACTTTGTATATTTTAACATTTTTTCATTAAGTATTCTATGATGAAAAGTAAGTAGTGAGCTGTTACTAATGACTTGCTACATGCATTTCAATTGCAAGGCTTCTATCCAGTATGGACTGTTTGATTAATTTTAAGTGGTGAGCCCTGTTAAAAGGACTTGTCACATGCATTACACTTACAAGATTTCTCTCAAGTGTGTATTGTTTGAGGATCCTGAAGTTTTGAGCTCTGCTTAAAACACTTTCCACAATCTGGGTATTATTAAGTTTTCTGTCCATTGTGTATTTTTTTATGAACTTTAAGATTTGAGCCAAAAGTGAATGACTTTCCACAATCTGAATATTTGTAAGGTTTCTCTAGAGTGTGTATTCTTTGATGAACTTTAAGTCTTGAGCCATCATTGAATGACTTCCACAATCTGAACATTTGTAAGGATTCTCTCCAGTGTGTATTCTTTGATGCACTTGACGGTGTGACCTCTGTTTAAAGAACTTTCCACAATCAGAACATTTGTAAGGTTTCTCGCCAGTGTGTATTCTTTGCTGAACTTTAAGACTTGAGCCATCATTGAATGACCCTGCACAATATGAACATTTGTAAGGTTTCTCTCCAGTGTGTATTCTTTGATGAACATTAAGACTTGAGGAAGCAGTGAATGACTTTCCACAATCTGAACATTTGTAAGGTTTCTCTCCAGTGTGTATTCTTTGATGAACTTTAAGACCTGAGGCAGCAGTGAATGACTTTCCACAATCTCAACATTTGGAAGGTTTCTCTCCAGTATGTATTCTTTGATGAACTTTAAGACTTGAGCCATCACTGAATGAACTTCCACAATCTGAACATTTGGAAGGTTTCTCTCCTGTGTGTATTCTTTGATGAACTTTAAGATATGATCCATCAGTGAATGACTTTCCACAATCAGAACATTTGTAAGGTTTCTCTCCAGTGTTTATACTTTGATGCACTTGAAGTGTGGAGCTCTGGTTAAAGAATTTTCCACTATCTGAATATTTGTAGGGTTTCTCTTCAGTATGTTGTCTTTGATGAACTTGAAGATCTGAGCCATTAGTAAAGGAATTTCCACATTCTTTACATCTGCATACTGAGATTATTCTTATGTGTAATTTTCCAGGCCTTTTATTTACTAAACATCCTGATATTTCTCTCAGACAAGTATCCTGGGTATACTCTTTGGGTATCATCTCCTGAATTGGATAACAAAACAGGCCTGGAAGAAATTAAAGGGAATTATTGTCTGACTGTATGGAATCAGACAAACATAGTAAAGAAACTTAGACATAACAGGACAACAACAGGTACTGTAGCAATAACATGAATCATAATCAAATGCTAAGTTTACTTGGAAATTGTATTATTATTTTGGATCAATAACACCTTTCAAAACATATAAATTCTGACATTTTGAAATGAAAAAATCAGCCAGATATTGGTGGTGCATGATTTTAATCCCAGCACTCAGGATACCAAGGCAGATGTATCTCTGTGATTTCCAGGCCAGCCTGGCCTCAGAGCAAGTGTTAGGATAGGCTCCAAAGCTATGCAGCGACACACTGTCTTGAAGAAAAAAATCACATATTTACTTCCTATGATTTATTATTATTAATAGATGATGTTATGTAGTTAAACCAAGAGAATGATTGTTTAAAAGAAAGCACTAAAATCATCAGGAACAACAACTATGCTTATAAGGAATCAAATGTTCAAACATAATGAACAGTAAGAATGCTTTTCATGAAATTGCATTTTATAATATGAAAAATTTGAAAGAGTCCACTTTCACATGCCATATAACCCAATACTATTTACATAAACTGGAGAATACAAAATCAACTATTAGCCATTACTAAAAGTGTTCTTTTTACTTGGAAATTGCATTTATAATTTAGTCAATGACACCTTTCAAAACACATGAATTAAAAGATGTTAGAAATGAAAAAATCTCCAATAGACTTTCTGTGGTTAATTGTTATTAATAAATATTAATATGTAGTTATTCAAAGAGGGTGACTATTAAACAGAATAAAATATAGCAATCATGAAAAAGAAATATGTCTATCCATTACATAAGGCTTTATGGATGGACATGAAGAAAGTTTCAAAATGTCCTCAATCACAATTATAATTCTATAGTTCTTCCATTTCTGTAGATATCTAAGAATATGTTTAATTGGCAAAAGACATACTGCATAAAATTAATATTTTCAATGTATATTGAAATTTAGAATTTCAAAATAAAATTCAAGAACTTAGAATTTACATGTTAAGTTCACTAATTATTTTAAATATAAATTTAATGAAAATATAATTATATCAATTCACATCTGTATTATTGCAGTCATTTGCATTCCAAATGTTTCAATATTCTGTCATTAATAATATAACCACCATTTCATAATTCTTATTGTGACATATATATATATATATGTATATATATATATTACATATATATGTGTGTGTGTGTGTGTATTTTGACGTACATATTTTTTCTGAATATATTTGTATGTATATATAACTAATATACAACTACAGAATTTTAGTCCAGCTTAATTGTTAATGGTTACGTCATGTCAGATCTTTTCAGGTTACATTAAGCCATAATGAATATAACCCATGTCACAGGTAATTTTCTTGCTCACATCATTCATTCGGTGTCTAAAGTTCTTTGATTAGGGAATTGACAGATAGGGACACTATCAATTGGGAAACAGAAATTCAGGATCATTCTTCACTTATGATGGTTGGATGGTCAGTATAAAAAATGAAGGATTCAGAGGTAAATAACACCAAGGTTGTATGATATATATTCAGTAGTATATGTTAACTTGTATTAGCTTTCAATATTACACCATATACATATGTGACACATTAAGGAAGCAATGACTTTTGTGGGTACAATAATGAACCAAAAAATAAAAATAATAACAGAAACCACCCAAGAAAATGCTGCTACCAACCAGTCGTGTTATCTCTGTTCTTTTGCTGCTAAAATTACTTTTTAAGCTTTTGTGTAGCTTACATGGAAGTTCATAACATTACTGCCAGTTTCTCAGGTCCTCCTGCTGCTTGAATAGTTGTGAGAAGGCATCTGGAGAGCACAGACACTATCCCCTAGAACTCTTGAGGGCTTCAGGGCATCTCAGGAATATGGATTCCAACTCCCAATAGAGCGGGATAGTGCAAGAGTATGGAAGCTTCTCAAATGCAGCCCAGCAGCTTGACAGGGCAGGCTGCTGTGGCAAGTTTACCGCTGAAGCGGAAGAACCCGAGCAGCTGGCGGCAATGTTACAAATTTCCATGTAAACTTTACAAAAGCTTAAAAAGGAATTTTAACAGCAAAAGAACAGAGACAAGCAAAACTTCTTGGTAGCAGCATTTTCTCAGGTGGTTTCTGCTTTGATAGAGACCAGCAGAAAATAAAGGAGTTCCTTTGAGAGGTTTCCAGACTAAGAGAATGTTGAAAAATGCAGGGCTCCTTTCAGAAACCTGGCTACCTCAGTCAGTCTACCCACTCTAGCATGAGACTGTTATCTCAGGGTCGTGGGTTCATGCCCCAAGCAGGTGGCAGTGACATTGACCACATCTCCAAGCCAGCAGCATGCTCTTTGGTTGCAGCATAGACCAAGACAGTGAGCACAGATATCAGATCAGATGGTAAACGTATCTTTGCCATCTGGGAAAGACAGTGGCTAAGAAAGCCACTGCTTTAATGTTGGTGGTGTTGTTTAACTGGTAAAAGATTGTGTGGCCAGAAAAATGTGAAGATTTACAATAAAGACAGATTCAGATGAAGGAAAACCTCTAAAGGTTAACACTGTGTTTAAAAGAAAGAAGGAAATAGAGTAGCTGTGTATGGTAGCATATGCCTTTAATTCCAGCACTCCAGAAGGAGAGGCAGGCAATTTCCCTGTGTGATAAAATGAAAAACTAAAAGAAAAAGAAATAGAATAATAAAAAGCCACGTGAAGATGGAAAATACACAGAGAGTCTGGATACTATATGCTATATTGTTGTCTTTAAACTGTTGGATTGCTGAGAAAGAGCAAAAACTGCTAATAGACATCTGTTCATCATTGCTGCTAAATTAATCGAACTTACACATTGTAAATGCTTTGACTTCAAAATTTGAGTCCAAGAACAGGCTACATGGGAAAATGTATCTTGCTTGTGTTTTCACAGAAAATGTAAAGCAGTGGATTCCTTCCAGACTAAGAAGGTTTGATCAAGCAAGACCACCTGAAGCATTGGCCCAAATGATCCTACATTCGAAATAGATGAAATGATGCAGTCATAGACCACTACAGCCAGGATTTCTGTTTTTTATCATGATACCCATTGTATGGGCAAAACCCCCAACCAGCAGGAAGCAGTTTGATATGAACAACACCCAAATTCCCAAATATTGTTTATAAATGTTTGTTTTCATTTAAATGGAGTTAGTTATAAATGCAAATGATCACAGTCAGTCTCTTTTTAAAGTAACAAAAAGGTAATAGGATACGGAGATAAATACATTGGTATGGATTTCATTTATTGATACAAATTTCAGGTCAATTTTGTATTGTGCATAATTAATTACATATTATATAATCATCTATTATATACACAGCCTACAATTAGTTTAGTTAGGTTTTCTAGATATACAGAGATGTATTTGAGATGGATAGATATTCTTTAAACCTTTCAAAGACCTGCAGAATATATGCCATTTAAATGGTTTATGGTTTTTCTTGACACTCAGACACAACTGCTCCTGGCATACCAATTACATCAGAAAGGAGGATGGACATTGGTGAAACTTGTTTTGGAGTTTGCCTTCAACATGGCAAGATTAGCCATTTAGGCAGGAAATTGCTCTTGCCTGGACTGATTGTTGCTGTATAAACTGCAAAAGCAGGATCCACAAGAAAGTGACTGCTGAACTTACAAAGCAAGATGAACACTCCTAAATGGTTCCTGCTGAAATGGAGACGTGTGCCAGACACACTTTGGCAGATGGGCTGAAGATGGATGCCCCAACATTAGACAGAAACTTTGGGTGACGGTCCATGATGCGAGATGTCTCTGTCAATTCTAGAGTCTATATAATATCATTCTGTCATTTTGATGGAGTTGACGACAGATAGTTATGGTTATCGTATTCTTCAGTTATTATAAACGATAAGTTACCCTTCTTTTTATTTGGACAGAAAAGAGGAGATAATTGGGGAAGTTCTTCTGTGTATGTGTTTATCTTATTGGTTGTTGAATAAAGTACTGTTGGCCAATGAAGAAGCAAGTTAGGCAGGACTAGGTGTCAAGGAGAATTCTGGGAAATATAGTAAAAAGAAGTTTTGTGATTCAGGCAGGAAGTGACATAGCAGGCAGACTCATATGTATGCAAGGACAAGAAGGAAGTCATGCTCTTGCTCTTCTTCCTGCTCTGAGCTCTGGAGCAGCTATGTGAGCCCAGGAAGAGGGTGTGAGCAGAAGGTGTTCTCCATAAGTTAACCCTTATGATTATGCTTGATAATTAAGACTTAGCTATCATATAAGAAATCTTAGTCAATTGGCCAGCACCATTATAAACTAATATAAGACTGTGTGTGTTATTTTGGTTATCCACGTGGCAGCAGGGCTCAGGCAGATGAAGTAGAGACTTATTGTTACAAAAAACAGACTAGCAGTAACCTTAGTACCAGGCATAAGAATCTTCATTTAAAGTTACATTGTATAAAATAAATACTATATTCTATGAGAATACTATGATATTTCTCGGGCCTATTGTAGGGGAAGTTGTAGCCACACCTACTTAGGGGCTGGCTACAGCTGTGTCTGACCATGCCTGTGAGGGAATGTTCAGAGTGAGGTACAGTGAGAGAGAGGTTCTGGTGGCTGGGTTTCACTTTCGGGTTCCCTTTCGGCTTGCTGTACAGACTGATGCCACACCTGCTGGATAGGTCGCTCTGTGATTAAGGCTTTTTCCTATTAAATACCCTTGTATTATCCAGAGCTGCAGACATTGAAGCCCAAACATACCACCGGGTGACAAGAAGAGACAGAAAGATCCTACCTGGACCCACTGGGAGATGAGATGTGAAGAAGACAGAATAAGAACACACTCAACAAGAGAAAGACCAATATGACATCAACAGAATCTAGGGACTCTACACAGCAATATCTGAAAAGCCCAACAAAGAAGAATAAGAAGAGATGGACCTCAAAAATTATCTTAGGAAGATGATAGAAACCTTTAAAGAGGAAACAAGAAAAGTCCCTTAAAGAAACAGAAGAAAAACAAACAAAAATTTACAGGAAATGGAGGAAAAGACAAATCAAAATATTCAAGAAATAAACAAATCTCTTAAAGAATTTAAAGAAAGCAAAGATAAAAATAACAAAACAAGTGAAGGAAGCACTCAAAAACAGTTCAAGGCATGAACATGAAATGGAAACAATTAAGAAAACACAGAATGAGGGGATTCTGGAAGTAGAAAGGCTGGGAAAATGACCAGGAAATAAGGATGTGAGTATAACCAACAGAATACAAGAGATGGAAGAGAGAATCTCAGTTGTTGAAGACTCGCTGGAGGATATACAGTCATCGACCAAAGAAAATCTCAAGTTTAACAAATCCCTAACACAAAATATCCAGGAAATATGGGACACTGTGAAAAGGCAGAATCTAAGAATAATAGCTATAGACGAAGGTGAAGAAATACAGTTCAAAGGTACAGAAAACATATTCAACAAAATCATAGAAGAAAACTTCCCCAAACTAGAGAACGATATGCTTATGAAAGTTTGAGAAGTTTACAGGACACCAAACAGACTGGACCACAAAAAGAAGTCCCCATGACACATAATGATCAAACATCAAAACTACAGAAAAAAAGAGAAAATATTAAGAACAGCAAAGGAAAAAGGCCAAGTAACATATAAGGCAGACCTATCAGAATCACACCCGACTTCTAAATGGAAACTTTGAAACCCAAAATGTCCCAGATAGATATCCTACAAATACTAAGGGAGAATTGACTCCAACCAAAACTACAGTACCCAGAAGTCTATAGATGGAGAAAATAAGATATTCCATGCCAAAGCAGACATAAACAATACATATCCAAAAATCCAGCACCACAGAAAGTTTTGGAAGAAAATCTCCAACACAATGAAGATAACTCCACTCACAAAAACATAGTAAATAGATAAGCCAATTTTGCCAATCATGAAAAGAAACAGGAGTGTGAATTTCATACACAAAGACACCACCAACAATAAATCCAAAACAAACAAGAACCTACAATCAATGGACATTAATATCCCTTAATGTCAATGGTCTTAACTTGCCTTTGTAAAGATGCAGGCTAACAAAGTGGATAGGAAGACAGAATCCATCGGTCTGCTGTATCCAAGAAACAGACCTGAACTTCAAAGTCAGGTATTACCGTAAAGTAAATGGTTGGGAAAAGATTTTCCAATCATATGGGCCCAACAAACAAATTGGTGTAGCAATCCTAATATCTAATGAATTAGACTTCAAACTAAAATCAATCAAAAGAAATGAAGAAGGGTATTTCATATTCATGACAGCAAAAGTCAATAAAGATGAAGTCTCCTTCCTGAACATCTATGTCTGAAATACGAAGACACCCACATTTGTAAAAGAAACATTACTAAATCCCAAACCACACATAAAACCACACAAGCTCATAGTAGGAGACTTCAACATCCCACTTTCACCAGTAGACAGGACCACCAGACAGAAATTTAACAAAGAAGCAAAGGATCTAACAGAACTTATGAACCAACTGGGTTTAACAGATATCTAGAGAAAATTCCATCCAAACACAACACCACATGAACCTTCTCTAAAATTGACCACATAGTTGGCAACAAAGCAAACCTCAACAGATACAAAAAATGAAATAACTACCTGTATATTATCAGATCACGATGCTTCAAAGTTAGAATTCAACAGTAATACAAATTGCTGAAATCCTACGCACTGATGGAAATTGGATAATAACTAATTGCAAGATTCCTGGGTTGAGGAAGAAATTAAAAAAAAAATTGAAGACTTCCTAGAATTTAATGAGTATGTAGACACAAAATACCCAAACTTATGGGACACTCGGAAAGCAGTTCTAAGAGGAAAGTACATAGCACTAAGTGCCCATATAAAGAAACTGGAGAACAGACACAATATAGAATTTACAGAACATCTCTAAAATTTAGAATAAAAAGAAGCAAACTCACAATGGAGGAGTAGACACCAGGAAATAATCAAACTGTGTGTTGAAATCAATAAAGTAGAAGCCAAGAAAACATTACAAAGAAACAAAGAAACGAACAATAGGTACTTTGAGAAGATCAACAAGATAGACAAAACACTATCCAAACAAACACAAAGGAAGGGATAGATAGATAGATAGATAGATAGATAGATAGATAGATAGAATGCTAATTAACAAAATAAGAAATGAAAAGGGGGATATAATAACACACACTGAGGAAATCCAGAGAATCATCAGGTTATACTTTGAAAACCTGTACTCCACAAAAATCAAAAAGGAAGTGAACAATTTCTTTGGCAGATATCAGTTAGAACATTAAACCAAGAACATTTAAGCAGTTTAAATTGACCTATAACACATAATGAAATAGAAACAGTCATCAAAAGCCTGCCATCCAAAAAAAGCCCAGGGCCAGATGGCTTCACTGCAAATTTCTACCAGAAATTCAAACAACAGCTAATGCCAGTATTCCTCAAATTGTTCCAAACAATAAAAGCTGAAGGGATATTGCCAAACTCTTTTTACGAGGGTACAATCATGTTGACAAACAAGCCACACAAAGATACAACTAAAAAAGAGAACTACAGACCAATATCCCTAATGAACATCGATGCATAAATACCCAACAAAATATTGGCAAATTGAATCCAAGAACACATTCGAAAAATCATCCACTATGGTAGTCTTCATCCTAGGGATGCAAGGATGGTTCAACGTATGAAAATCCACCAATGTAATCTACCACATAAACAAACTGCAAAAGAAAAAAAAAACACATAATCATCTCACTAGATGCTGAAAAAGCCTTTGACAAAATCCAACATCCCTTCATGATAAAGACCCAGGAAAGATCAGGAAAAACAGGAGCATATCTAAACATGATAAAAACAATATACACCAAACCAACAGCCAACATCAAACTAAATGGAAAGAAACTCAAGGCGATTCCTCTAAATTCAGGAACAAGACAAGGATGTTCACTCTCTCCATATCTCTTGAATATTGTACTTGAAGTTCTAGGTAGAGCAATAAGACAAGAAAAGTATATTAAAGTGATAAAAATTGGAAAGGAAGGAGTCAGACATTCACTATTTGCAGATGATATGATAGTCTATATAAGTGACCCAAATAACTCTACCAGGGAACTCCTACAGCTCATAAACACCTTCAACAAAGTAGCAGAATACAAAATTAACTTCAAAAATCAGTACCCATACTATATACAGATGACACATGCAATGAGAAAGATATCAGAGAAACATAACCCTTAAAAATATCAACAAGCAGGATAAAATATCTTGGGCTAAGACTAACCAAAAAAGTGAAAGACTTGTACAATAAGAATTTTGAGTCTTTAAAGAACGAAATTAAAGAAGACAGCAAAAAGTGGAAAGATTTCCCATGCTCTTGGATAGGGAGAATCAATATAGTAAAACAAGCAATCTTGTTAAAAGCAATTTACAAATTAAACTTAATCCTCATCAAAATTGCAACACAGTGCTTCAGAGACCTTGAAATAACAATACTCAACTTTATATGGAAAAACAAAAACCCAGGATAGCCAAAACATCTCTATACAATAAAGGATCTTTGGGAGGCATCACCATAACTGATTTCAAGCACTATTATTGAGCAATAGTTTTGAAAAGAGCTTGGTATTGGCACAAAAATAGATAAACCAATGGAATCGAATTGGAAACTCTTATATTAGCCCACATATGTACGAACACCTGATTTCTGTCAGAGAAGCTATATCTATACAATGGAAAAAAGAAAGCATCTTCAACAAATGGTGCTGGTACAACTGGATTTGGAAATGCAGACAATTGCAGATAGACCCTTATCTGTCACCATGCAAAAACATAAGTCTAAATAGATCAAAGATATCATCATAAACCCAGCCACACTGAAACATCTAGAAGAGAAAGTGGGAGATACTTTTGAACGAATTTTTACAGGAGACTGATTCCTTAACATTACACCAGTAGCACAGACATTGAGATCTATAATTAATAAATGGAACCTAGTGAAACTGAGAAGCTTCTGTAAGACAAAGGACACAGTCAGCAAGACAAAACAACAGCCCACAGAATGGGAAAAGATCTTCTCCAAGCCAACATCTGACAGATGCCTTATTTCCAAACTATACAATGAAGTCAAGAAGCTAGCCACCAAAATACCCATCAATGGAATTAAAAAGTGGGGTACAGAACTAAATAGAGAATTCTCAACAGAGGAATCTGAAATGGATGAAAGACACTTAAGAAAGTGATAAAAATCCTTGGCCATCTGAGAAATGCAACTCAAAACAACCCTGAGATACCATCTTACACTTGTCAGAATGGCTAAAATCAAAAACACCAATGGCAGTCTATGCTGGAGAGGATGTGGAGAAAAAGGAACACACCTCCACTGCTGGTGGGAGTGCAAACTTGTAAGACCACTTTGGAAATTAGTATGGTGTTTGCTCAGAAAAATGCAAAACAGTATAGATCAAGATCCAGGATTCCTGTCTTGGTCATATACAACAAGTTCATATCTTCAGCCATGTTCATAGCAGCATTCTTTGTAATAGCCAGAGCATGGAGGAATCCTAATGCCTCTCAACTGAAGAATGTATAGAGAAAATGTGATACATTTATACAGGGGTGTACTACTCACCAGTAAAAAGCAATGGAATCTTGAAATTCACAGTAAAATGGATGTAACTAGAAGAAACCATCACACATATATGAATTGTAGACCTAGAGCAAAGGATTACCAGCCTATAATTCTCTTCACGAAAGGAACTAGAAAGCAATAAGACTCTAAGAGTAAAATGCATGGACCAGGAGAATGGGAAGGGACAGGATCTCCTGAACTAACTGGAAAGGCCAAATAACATATAAAGGCAAACCGTGCAGAATTACCCTGGACTTCTCCATGGAATCTCTGAAAGCCAGAAGAACTTGGATAGATATTCTACATACTCTAAGAGAACATCGATGCCAGCCCAGACTACTATAACCAACAAAGTTTTCAATCACTCTAGAAGGGAAAAACAAGATATTCCATGAAAAACCAGATTTAAACAATATGTAACCACTATTCTAGCCCTACAGAAAGTACTGGAAGGAAAACTGCAACCTAAGGAAATTAACTAATCTCACATAAACATAGGCAGTAGATAATCCCACTTTACCAATAGCTAAAAGAAAAGGCAGGGTAAATCCACACATAATACCATTACCCACAAAAAATCAAAAACAAGAAAGAATAACCACTCAATGATGCTTAATTTCTCTCAATATTAATGGTCTTCACTTGGCTATAAGAAGAAACAGGCTAACAGAATGGATGCAAAGAAAGAACACATTCTTTTGCTGCATACGAGAAAACACACCTCAACTTCAAAGAAGACATTACCTCAGAATAAAGGCTTCAGATAATATATTGCACTCCAATGTACACAAGAAAGAACCTGGGGTAACTATGCTAGTATTTACAAAATTAGACTTCAAACTAAAATCAATTAAAACAGATGAAGAATGTCATTTAATATTCATCACAGGAAAAATCCATTAGGAAGAAATCTCAATTCTAAACATCTATGTCCCAAATTCAAAGGCACCAATATTCCTAAAAGAAACATTATTAACAATCAAATTACAAATAAGGCCTCATTCAGGTATAGTGAGAGACTTCAACACCCCACTTTCACCACTGCACTGGACCACCATATAGAAACTTAAGAAAGAGACAAAGGAAGTAACAGAAGTTATGATTCATTTGTGACTAAGAGACATCTTTGGAACATTCCACCCAAATGCAAAAGAATATATCTTCTTTTCAGCATCACATAGAACCTTCTCTAAAATCAACTCTAAAATCCTCTGCAACATAGCAAACCTCAACAGGTACAAAAATATTGTAATTACCCCTTTGTCTTATCAGACCACCATGATCTAAAATAGAATTCAAGTACAACATAAATTGCAAAAAACCTACCAAATCTTGGAAAATGAACAACCTGCAATTACACCATTTCTGGGTCAATGAAAAAATAAAGAAATAAATTAAAGACTTCCTAGAATTCAATGAAAATGAAGACACAAAATAACCAAACTTATGGGACACTTTGAAAGTAGTACTAAGATTAAAGTTTATAGCTCTGAGTGCTCACATGAAGAGACTAAAGAATAGTGACACAAGTGTTTTGACAATGCAACTGAAGCTCTAGAACAAATGGAAGCAAATTGAGCTGGGAAGAGTAGATGCAAGATAAATAATCAAACTCAGGGTAGAAATCAATAAAGTCAAAACAACGAAAATAATTCAAAGAATCAATGTAACGAAGAGAGAGCCTTCATCCACCAGCTGATGGAAGTAGAAGCAAATACCCTCAGCTACACAGTGAAGTGAACTGGAATCCAATTGCAGAGAAGGAGGAGGTATAAGCAAAGTGGTCAAGACCAGGCTGGCAAAACAAACAGAAACGGCTGACCTGAACAAGGGGGTGCTTTTGGCCCCCAGATTGATCTCTGGGAAAGCAGCATGGAACTGATCCAGACCCCATGAATGTGGGTGTCAGTGAGTATGCCTCAGAAATATATGGGGTCTCTTGTAGTATAACCTTAATTATCGATTTCACAGGAATGGAATTTGGGAGCCCATTTCAGATAGAGGCATAGTTTCGCAGCCTAGATACATGGGTGAGTGCCTAGGCCCAATTCCAAAGGATTTGACAGCCCCCAATTGAAGGCCTCTCTCACCCTGGGAAGCAGAAATGGTATGGGATTGGTAGGGTGTTAGTGGGGGGAAAGGATAGAGAGGAGGGAGAGGGAATTGGGATTAACATTAAAACAATCTTGTTTCTAATTTAAATAAAAATGGAGAAAAAATAAAAAAGAAAATGAAGGTGAAGATATCCTGCTCAAATCTACAGAAAACATATTCAACTAAATCATAGAAGAAAACTTTCCCATAACAATGAAATACCTATAACAAGTAAAAAGCTTACAGAGCAAAAACCAGGACCCTCCCAAATAATAATCAAAAACAAATCATACAAAATGAATAAATATTATTAAAATCTGCAAAGGAAAAATTCCAAGAAACATATAAAGGAAGACATTTCACAATTACACCTGACTTCTTTATAGAAACTCTGAAACCTAGAGGTCGCTAGATACATGTTCTTCAAAGACTAGTACAAAATGGATGCAAGCATAGACTACTCCAACAAAGCTCTGAATTAGTATAGATGGAGAAAATCAGATATTCCATGAAATAAACAGATTAGAAAAATACATTCCCAAATCCAGCCTTGTGGAAACTTTTGGAAAGGAAAATTCCAACCTAAGGATGCTAGCTACACTCATAAAACATACATAATTGATAATATCACATTGTGAAAATTCCAAAAATATCAAAACACATACACAAAATCAATCACCACCACCAAATCCATAAATAACAGGAATAAACAATCAATAGTTATCAATATCTGATGATATCGATGGTCTCAGTTTGCAAATAAAAGCCACAGGATAACAGAATTATAAAGAGACAGAGTACATCCATCTCCTGCATATAAGAAACACAAATCAACTTCAAAGAAAAACTTATCTCAGAGTACATGGTTGGAAAAAGATTTTCCAATCAATTGGACCTAACACTGAATAAATTAGACATCAAAATAATTTAATCAAAAGAGATGAAGAAGGTCATTCCATATTCATCACAGGAAAAACCCAACAAGATGAAGTCTTAATTCTGAACATATATGTCCCTAATACAAAGGTATATACATTTTTAAAAGAAACATTACTAAAACTTAAGTCACACATAAAACCCCACTTATTAGTAGTGGAAGAGTTTAACACCCCACTCTCACCACTGGACCAGACTACAAGACAAATAAATCTTAACAGAGAAATAAAGGAACTATGATATGAGTCATTGAAGTTTAACACATATTTACAAAACCCTCCATCCCAATACAAAAGAACATACTTTCTTCACAGCACCCAATGGAACCTACTCTAAAAATGACCACATTGTCAGCAACAAAGCAAACCTGAAAAGATAAAATAAAATAGGAATAACACCCTGCATCTTATTGGATCTTCATTGTATAAAGTTAGAATTCAACAAGAACACAATTTGAAAT